>NC_072773.1:29826623-29976623 GCF_022539595.1 Amphiprion ocellaris
TTTTTGTCCCATTTTGGACGACATACTAAACTATGACGTTTTTGTCCCAATTTGGACGACATACTAAACTATGACTTTTTTGTCCCATTTTGGACGACATACTAAACTATGACATTTTTGTCCCATTTTGGACGACACATGACGTTTTTTTCACATTTTGGACGATTTCAGATTTAGGTCTCGGCTGCTGGGGGACCTCTCTTGATGCACTGAGCCCTTCTCTACCTACCTTTGTATTTACTATATATACCATCACTGCATGGCATTCACTCTGTTTCCCCCCATGTCCTCCTCCGAGTGTCCCTGGTCCCAGATCTGAATGATTCCGATTTGTGGTTGTTGTCCCACCAACTGACTTAGTCTCCATCATGTCCACTGTGGGATGCTGCTGCTGACTTTCCTGCAGTCCACTGCTTCCAGCTGCCAATTTCCACCAGTCTACTCTGCATCGCCCTTACTATACATGATATTCTCATCTACACACTGTCTGCATCTTACTACCAGCTATATATGTAATATATTTAATGCCAGAGCCTTACACCATAACAGTAAACTTATGAATCAGCTTCGGTGTTAGCTTGTACTTTGTATGTATCATCTATGTTACTCTGATCATGTATATATCCCAATGTGTGTTATATGTTTGCTTGTCCTCCACCCCCCCCTCGTCTCCCATCCCCCTCGACCTATTCTGTCCCTCTCAACCCAAGAGCCAGCAGCAGATGGGTCCCCTCATATGAGCCGGGTTCTGCTCAAGGTTTCTTCCTGTTAAAAGGGATTTTTTTTCTTGCCACTGTTGCCTTAGGGCTTGCTCTGAGGGTTTCAGGCATATGGGTCCTGTAAAGCGTCTTGAGACAATCTGAATTGTAATTGGTGCTGTATGAATAAAATCGAATTGCAAATTATGGAGCCATTTTGCCACACATATGTGCAAGTCCTATAAAATATGAAGTTTTTCACCAGTTCTGATGTGTGTGCAAATTTCCAGGAGTTTTTGAGTATGTTCAGGCCTTCAAAAATGAGATTTTTTGGGGCAAAAAATAATTCCTTGCATTCCAATTGGGCTGTAACTAGAGTCAAAAATAAGATGCATGAAGCAGATTTCAGCTGAGAAAAATGTGTATAACATGAGCGCACTTGCATCAGCAAACTGCACACACCTCTGTGTCAGGAGCTCATTTATTAGGATGTCCCAGTGATGAGGCACACATACAGAGAAAAAATCAATAAGTGGATGATGCACTAACATAACATATTGTTTAGCAGTTGATACCTTCCTTCAAAAACAACATCAAACGAATCAATCTCTATGGCCATTGTATATCAGTGAAAATAAATCAGATGCTACAGTATGCAGTAACTGTCCATTTGGTTATTGTTGGTTTGATACAGACAGAAAACTGTCTTTTGGGTTAGGAGAGCAGAAAGCAGGGGCTTTGTGGTTATCTGGACACCCTGATCAGGCAAAATAACGTCAAAGTAAATGCTTTAGTATTGATCTGGTTAAAGCCCCCACTGGTGCAAAGCAAGTGGTATACTAGTGTGTATGCAGGCTACGTGTTTCGCAGACAGTAATCTGCACCTACTGTAGTCTGGAAAACCCATCTCAAGGATGGAAACTGAGTCGCAGCTCTGAAACTCTGGCTAAATCAGTCTGTCTCATATCAAATGATGTGCAGTATGAGAACTATGTTATGTTGCTAGGTCAGTTTCCTTAAAGAGGAATAGAGGTTAGTATCCAAGAAGTAACTTTACTGCAGGTATAAAGCCTTTAGTCGCTATTCAGGTAAAAGAAATGCTCAACTCTTGTTTCTTAAGTCCATAATAATCTGTAGTTAGCTTTGAGGTAGATGAGCGTCTCCAGGTTCTTTGGTAAGACACAGCCTCTCTCCGGCAGCAGGCAGCGCCCTGCTGTAGTGAAAATGCTCTCCACCACAGTGCCACAGGCAGGTATGGTAAATGCTCTCTTGGCCACCTGGGCAAGCAGAGGAAAGTCAATAGCTTTACGCCGCCAGTAATGCAAAGCCTCCTCATCTGTAGGTTCCTCACGAAGGTAGACGGCCAGCTCCTGTTCTAGGCTCTTAGCCTGTGTGGTGGGTCTCTGCTTGATGAAAGAGAACAGCTTGCAGGGCCGAGAAAGTGAGGAGACCGGTGATGGAGCCGTGGCAGGAGGAGTCTGGGACTGAGGATGAAGGTCAGTGTTGAGGTCTATGGGGCTGGAGGCTGTGGAAGGTTTGGACAACTCCTCTACGAGAACTTGTCTGTGCCAGTCGGGGTTGCTGCTCCATGTAAGCTTGAACTGAGGGTCCAGGGTGGTGGCAGTGATGTAGAGAGGGTTTTCTAGGATTGGGGACAGTAGACGCTCCACAGCCTGGCTGAGGCCCGCCAGGAGGGCAGGGCAGTGGGGGGTTGACGTCTCAGAGAGGTGCTTACGGAGGCCCAGGACACAAGGCAGAGCCAGGCTGATGGACACATGTCTGTCTGTCTGTAGGTCTGCCTGTCTGTCTCCCTGAACCATATCCCAGGCCTCGGTGAAGGGCTCCAAAGTGTCGGTGAGCTCCCTCAGCAGGACTCTCTCTGCTCCACCCAGCGCCAGCTCCCCCGGACCGCTCATCTCCTCCAGGAACTCCACCGAGTCCAGCAGCCGCCGAAGGACCTTCATTAGAACAAAGAACAAAAAATTAATCTATTTTTAAAGCTGCGGAAATGTGCTCTTGATTAGGTTTTTTTTTTTTTTGCAGAAAGGCCACCATTTCTCAATGACACGTCTAAAAAAATCCATATCACTGTCTGTAAACTTTACACTATCGACACTTTATTTACACCCCTCCTAGCATTTACACTGAATATATAATCCACAAAAAACATCCTAAGGCATTATTAGGTACTTGTATACATATATTCTGTCTGTAACTAATGCAACTGGTGGTAAAATGGTGATGATATAATATAATATGTCATAGCTGTGATCATACTAAACTGAAATCCATGAATGCACACACAGTCCTTATATCTGTTTGTAGCTACCTTTAAGTGTGCAATTAATTCAACTGTCCATATACTGCGTCTAAATGCTAGAATGGGTGTTGTAATGCATAATACAAACATTAGACATGACTTATTGATATTGTTACGTGCCTTAAGCTGAGCAGCCCAATCTCTCGCTGCGTCGGAGAGGTTTCCTGGACCCCCCATCGTCAGCCCTGGACCATCAAACACCTGGTTGAGCTTCTCAGGCGGGACAGCAGAGGTAATGTAATTGTAGAAGCAGGCGGCCTTGGCCAGCGTGGAGGAGAGCTGAGGACAAGAGCGCAGCCCCTCTCTGACACACTGCTCAAGACATCGAGAGAAACAGTCCACCCGAGAAACTCCCAAACCCTGCTCCCACGAGTCCTCCCACTCCCCCTCCTCTCCACAGTCACCGTGGCCGTTCCTGACGCCTTGCTCCGCGTCATTATTGCCGTTGTCCAGCGCTTCCTCGTCGTCTCCGTCCTGACTGTTGGCAAGAGGAGCTGAAAGCAGGAAACCGGGAAGACAGCACGGCTTTAGGGTCGCTGTAGCCAGGAGAGGGTCGGCGACGACGCGGAAGGCTCTCCCCGACACGCCGTGAGAGTGACACACTTCATCAAAATCTGAAAGCACTCGACTCCCAGTGTTGCCGCCGGTCAGTGGAAGGCACGCCAGGAGGGCTGAGCGCATCTGCCAGTCAGATGTAAGGAAGTGGCAGGTGACACCAAGGTACCTACAGGAGAAGAGAGAGAGAAATCTTCAGTGAGGGATTCAAACCAAGCTGTCATTTTGTTGCTTCTGGTTTATTTTACCTCCTTACCCTGAAGTGGCTCCAGATAAGCCCCTCCAGAGATCCAGGCTGAGGCTGAGGGCGTGTGCCGAGGCCAGGGCCTGGCGGGTGGCTAGCTGGGCCTGGTAGGCGTAGGCTGGGAGGAGCTGGCTCTGGATGTAGTGCTGGGGCTCGGGAGTGTAGCGAGGCTCCAGGAGCTGAAGCAACTCTCTGAAGCCTCGATTCTCCACGATGGACACCGGCTGCAGATCACGCACGATCATCTTAGCTATAGCCTCAGAAATCAAAACCTAGGGGAAAAAACAACAACATTTGTTATATGTGATGATTTCATGGACAAACTATGTAGCAGGAGTTCAGAAATAGCAGGACAGCTATTTAGGAATTTCAAGCAGTGATGGATTTCAGCACACACCTGACGGGGGTCGTGTCTGTCAAACTTGGTCACCCCTCCTCCAGAGCCTCCTCCTGCTGCTCCCTCAAGAGTTCCCATTCCTCCAACATTCCCTCCTCCCCCTCCTCCTCCCCCCCCTCCAGTACTGATGGGGAGAGCATAGCGGGCATTCCCTCCGTTGGTGGTGAAACTGTGCAGGGAAGCGGAGGAGTAACCCTCTCGCTTCATATCCTTCCTTTTCACAAAGTCATCATACATAGCCTGGTGCTTCCGCTGTGAATGGGAGAGAGATGTTGACATGCAGGACATTTCATTTTAGGTGTGTTCAGCGTTGCCATGTGTACATTTCTATAGGAGAAGGCACAGTATGGGTAACCCCCCTACCCCCGACCTACCCACCCACCCACCAGCCTCCTTTGCAGAGAAGCAACAGACTGTCTGTTCATACAGCTGACCCTTCATGCACACAGAGACGCTGCAGAAACAGCTGATGCTGACAGAACTATGAGAGGACTGATAATGAGAGTTAAACGCTGTGTTCCTGTGTGTCAACAGCCACATGTAGCATCACATTTGGAAATCATTACCTTGAGATGCGTTACGAAGTTGGACGTGACGCTCCGCTTCGCCTGGATTCTGGTGCCACAAGCCTTACAGTTGGACTCGATTTTGCCATTTTCGCCCTCGAACACAATATTAAAGTAATCCAGAATGGACACCTTGGAGACTGACGCCATTAGAGCGATCGAGTCCTGTGCTCCGGAGTGAAAATCAACTTGCGATCAAGGGCAATTGAGTCTGAGGCATCAATCTCACCTCGCCTCCGATCATGAGCGCAGGCCAGAGTGTTTACTTCCCAATCCGCCTATGGAGACATCCACACACACACAAAAATGTTGCTGCGCAGACAAAAGGGGGTAAAAAAAAATGATTTCATGCAGGAGTTGCGTCGCTTTCAGGTCCAAAAATCGACCACGATCTGGCTACACGGACTGCTGCGGATGTCTGGAAACATCAATAATAGAATAGCGAGGCCACATCCGTCGCTTTCTGCGCTCCCATCCGCCGTTCGGACGCAAGTGACGGGGAGGCTGAGCGCTGCGTTACACGGAGGCATATATTCTAACTGGAGCAGGAAGTCCACACAATAAACGGGACTTTCGTTTCCTATTTCGACAGTTCCCGGTAACGTTCGGCCGTCCCCAGTCAAGCCGCTCGGATCGGGAGGGTGGTGGCACCCGGTCAAATGTTTTCAATTATCTCCTGTCGTTATAATGAGGCCACGGAGTTTCTCCTCATGTTCGAAGCGTTTCCAAAAGGATCTGAAGTGAAAACTGGATTGCTGTTTTGTTAATAATTCAAAATGATTCATAATTAAGTCGCAGATATTGAAAATGAAGCATTATTTCTTGCAATTCTTTAGAAAAAACAGTAACAGCACTGACACATAATGCAGTGATTGCTATTTGAAACAACAGTCAATAAAAGCATCCTGATTTAAAAGTAGATTACTTGTAAGTAATGATTGTGTATTAATGGTTGATAAGTCATTACTGTTTCTGATATAAATCAATAAAAATGACGTGTTTTTTGACAGGTTGGGGTGAAAAAAAGCCTTTTAAAGGTTGATTTAAAGCTTCTTAGTACAAAACACACACTAGAACAAAGTAATAAAAAGCCAAAATCCAGTAAACAGACAAAATGTTAAGCATAAACATAGCAAACATCAAATAAAAAGATATTAGATATCCCATAGGGTGAAAATGCCTTAAAGAAAATTTGACATAAAATGCCTGTAATCAATGTTCCCTCTAATTTTTCCTGAGTCTGAGCAAACACACAAACTCCCTGAGCGTTCCTTGGACCACTGTGAGCAACATCAGACGTGTGCACTGTGGTCACACCAGCATCACATCCATTCAAGTTACATGGTTCATTAAAAGAATCACATTACAGCATTTACATTTCTGTTAAAACACTTTGTCAACAGGAGCCAGTTGAAGGCTGCAGTGATTTTAGTGACACTACAATGTATAAGAGTGAAGTTATTGAATATTTGTCTCTCTTTACTGTTGCAGCGGTTTTGCAAATTGCAGATGGACCCTGTTCACTCCATAGACACCAATGTTATTCCTGTAGCTTGAAAGACAGCTACTTTTGATAAAACTGGGCTTGTAGCACATTGTCTGCCTTGCAACAATGGGAAAGAGGCACCGTTTATGTTTTGACAACCTATATCTAATGAGTTATTAATGCTGGAAGTGTGAATCTGTGAATATCTTTCCAACTTTACTGAACTTGGGACCACTACCACCTAAGGAGTGATATATTTAATTTTGAAAAAAGCATTTAGCCATACTTAAAGCTTTAAGTGCTTTATTAACACGGAACTAAAAATTTTGTATTGTTTTATTATCACAGGTTCTGTCTGAAAAGAGGTGGCATCATTTTAAACAGTGAAATCAAACTAATAAAATGTAATGATCAACCAGTGAGCAATACTGGATTCTGCAAAAACATAAACAACTTTTTAAAAATCTAAATCTTATCTTAACACAGTTAATGTATTAACTTATTTTTGTGTGTATGCATGTATTTATTGATTTATTTAGTACTGTTAACATATCAGAGTTCTGAGTGAGTTTTTCTTAAGATAGGCAAAGTCCATTTATTGATTACATATAGGCTATTAAATGTTTGTTAAAAACTAAAAAGCATTTTAAAACAAACAACTTAGGCATTTATTGAGTCACTAAAATACTGTAGAGTACAGACCACATCAGCATGATTATAAGCATCCTCTGGTAAATTAACAACCAGATACTGATGTCTCTCACCATATGGACTTCAGGAGATGACTGGGGGATGATAAACTGTGACCTACTGGTTGGGTTCTCTCTGTTCTCATGTTTCTTACATGTTTGTCCCCTGACAGCCGGGTTGTAATGTTTTTTGAGCAACACACCATACTATGACGTTTTTACAATGATGGTTCTACTATGAAACCAGTTTGACATGTTCAGGCGTTCTTTGTGTGAAAACTCAGAGATTTCAGGTATCAGAAGGTGGTTTTCAACTTTCTTTGTTAACTTTCTGCTTCAACTTTAAATTAAATTTCCTTCACGAAGCCAACCCTCTGGAATTCCAGGAAGCTGTGTTCCTATTGGCTGTCCAGGTGGCTGTGTTCCTATTGGCTGTCCAGGTGGCTGCTTGGTGTCATCAGGAACACCTGAGCAGCTCACTGTCTTCCTGCTTTATGTGGCTGCAGCCAAACATTTCCTCTGATTCTCTTCACCAGTGAACTGGGTTTGGCTCCATTGCTTTAGTTTGTTCTTTAGGCGTTGGCTTGCAGCTTCCAGCAGTAAAATCGTCTTTAATGTGTTTCTTGGTGTGTTTTAGGGCTTTGTACTGGATAGTTGTCTTGGTAAATGAGGTTCTTTAGCCACAGTTAGCACATGGTGCTAATGTGTGCAGTGATTAGTGGATTTGGTGCAGCTGAGTTGTGTCTTTATCTTGGCTGTAGTGATTCTTCAGAGGTTTTTGGTCAGACACATTCTGTATTCTTGTTTGTGAACCCACGTTGGTTGTCCAGAAGGTAAGAGTTCCTGTCCTGATTCTCTGTTCTCAGAGGTTCTCTGGTAGGCTGCAGGAGACTTTAGTGTTTGGGTTCTGCTAGTTTGGTTTTTGTACTGTTTCATTTGGATGACTATCTTGAGGCCCCTCCATGTGGTTTAGTGAGGTTTTCTGGAACAGTTCTACAAAGCAACCTGCAGCAGAAGAGACTTTGAGAGTTTTTAGGAAGTTCTGGAGAGCAGACTTTAGAGCAGCAGAAACATTTGTCAGCAGTTTGAGCAGGAGAAGGTGAGCTTCAGAGTAGAAATGAGGAGAAGGAAACCTTCTTGACCCGTGTGGTGAGGTCCTGTACCAAGAGTTTGAGCAGGTTGTGAAGAGTCTGTAGTTCTTTCCCATGTGAGCCCAAGAAGACTTCAATAAACTCCCTCCATCCCCTGGACACAACATATTTTATTACCATGTTAAATTTTTTTTTTTTTGAGTTTTAATCATAGTTTTAGCATAGTTTTTTTTCTCTTTGCTTGTTTAGTTTTGTAATCTGTGTGAAAGGTGCTAAACAAATAAAGTTGAATTGATAAACTGAATAATTGGCTAACTCATGATTGTGACAACAGAAGTATTTTCATTGTGATTTAAGGGTTTATTTCATTTGTAAGGTTGGGGTTAAAATCTTGACAGAAAAAGAAGATTAAATAAATAAACTACATAACAAAAAGCAATTAAATCAAAGGAAAAGAGCCTTTAATACAATAAAACTTTTTAAAAGTTTTATTAAAAAGTATTTTTAAATGTTTAATATTCTTCTTGTTTGTGTTTTTTAAATGTTTAATATTCTTCTTGTTTAATTGTATTTTTTAAATGTGTAATTATCAAAAAATATTTTATCTGTAATTTTGAATATTTATATTTTAAAAATTGTTTAATTTCATACTTACATGTATTGTATCTTGTTTAATTATCTAATTCAACATTTTGTCTGTTTAATATCATTTAATTGTATTTAATGTTTAACCATATTAAAAAGACAAAATATTGAATTAGACAATTAAACAAGATACAATACATGTAAGTATGAAATTAAACAAAATTTTTAAAATACAAATATTCAAAATTACAGATAAAATATTTTCGATAATTACATATTTAAAAAATACAATTAAACAAGAAGAATATTAAACATTTAAAAAACACAATTAAAATGGAAGAATATTAAACATTTTAAAAAATACAAAACATTTAATTAGATTATTAAACCTTTAAAAAGGCAAAACATTTAATTAAAAAATTAAATGTTTAATTAGAAAATTACATCTTAAAGACAATAAAACTTCAAATAGGAATGAAACAGAAAATACAATGAAGCATTTAAAAAGAAAATTAAACATTAAAAGGTGGTAAAACATGTAAAAAGAAAAACCTTAAAGATTTAATCGAAAAATTAAATATTGGAAAGAAAAAAAATTCAAACAAGCCAATAAAACATTTGAGAAAACAATTAAACATTAAAAAGACAAAACATTTCAAAATCAAATCAGACATTAGAAAAGAATAAAAGGTGAGAAAAGAGCAAAACTAAACATTTAAGAAGAATCAAACTAAAGGCAAAACATTTGAAAAGACACCAGTTAGACTTTAGAAGATCAAATTAAACAGAAGAGACAATAAAACGATCAAAAAGAGCAAAAACAGATAAACGTCTTACAGCGTTTTCTAGTCTGAAATGAAAACATCAAGTTGTTTCTTCAAACATTTCCTCTTTCTATGTTCTTGGTTTGATTGTGGACAGATTTACTAAGTGCCCATTTCAGAAAACTGCTTTCCAGATAAAGTCTACTAGTAGTTGAAGGCATCGATCAAACTAATGTTACCTTCTGATCTCCACAAACTTTACTCTTCAGTGAAGAGAATCAAAGTTTGTTCAGGATTTCTAAAAAACCCACAGGTGAAGGTCTGAGAAGAACTCAGATGGACGGTCTAAATGTGAAATCAAGACTCATGGTCACAAGTTTTAAGGCTTCTGTTAACCAGAAAGTTCAAACTAACGGAGAAGTATTGAGAAACTTTTACAATTTCAGTCCTCAGACTGTCTGAAGGTTCAAACTAACAGAGAACTACTCAAGAAATTTTAAGATTTCAGTCCTCAGACTGTGGAAAGGTTCAAACTAACAGAGAACTACTCAGGAACTTCGAAGATATCAGTCCTTGGACTGTCTGAAAGTTAAATCTAACAGAGAACTACTGTGGGGCTGAGAAAATTTCAGCCCTCAGACTGTGTGAAAGCTCAGGTCCTGAGGACTCGGGAGGTCTGGAGGCTTGGAAAGTCTTGGAACTGAGGGTTCCACCCTCCAGCACAAAGGCTGAAGTCCCACCTCCTGACAAAAACGGTCAAGTCGAGACTCAAGTTAAAAAAAAAAATCAAAAACGACAAAAAATAGATGATAAATGCGCAAAAAAAAGAAGAATTAGTATCTGAGCGTATAGCTCAGGGGAAAAGAAGACGGACTACCAAGTGGAAGGTCGCAGGTTCAAGACCCGCCACTGGCAGTTTTCTTTCTTTGTCTTTGTCAGGATTTTGAGAAAATTTAAGAAGTGTCTGGTCTTGAACCAGCGACCTGCAGCTCCATAGGCAAATCCTTAACTCACTGAGCTACAGATCAGATAAAAAGAAATAAATTCGTCCTCCCTTTGGCATCGTAGTTTCCGAAGTGACCACATGGGTGGAGCCAAGGCGGAGTCTGGGTGGAGTCAGGGCGGAGAGTAGGTGGGGAGGTGGGTGGCGGCCTCCCCCCTCTACTCCCCCACCGCCCACCACACCGTCCCCCGCCCGACGAGTTCTTCGAGTCTCCACGAGTTCTTCGAGTCTCGACAGGTTTTCCCGAGTTTCTGGAGTTTCCACGAGGTCGGAGGCAGAACAAGTTGTCATGAAGAGGTGTTGAAGTCGGCCAGGATGGAGTGAATTTTTACAGCGACTAGAAGGAAGACGACTAGAACAGCAGGTCTTTAACCACCATCCATAAAATCCATGGAGTCTGTTCCAGAGAAATGAAGGAAGGTCAACTTTTATCAACCTCCATCCAGATGTTCAACTTGATATCTTTACTTGTAGATTTTTAGCACCACGAATCTTTAGTATCACACTTTATTATCATTTATTAGGACTTTAATGGAATCCACCAGCAAATTTACTTTTTGTTGACAAACTTTATTCTTGTCGTCGTGGGACTGCAGTATTTTAAACTGTTCCTTCTCTTTGACCTCATGTTTGTTAGTTTTAGTGGAGAATCTTATTTTAGTTGTCGATTAGTCTCTTAAAAACCAAATAATAAATTGGATTAGTCAAGAGGTTTAAATTTCTTACTTTGTCATATTTTAAATATGACAAAAAATATATAAAAATAAAGCGTCTTGAGACAATTTGACCTGTAATTGGCGTTATATAAATAAAACTGAATTTAAATTGTATGTATCTTGTAATGTTGGAGTAATTCAGCCATATATGTTGGAAAACATATTTTCTTTGTCCATTAATCTGTTGATTGTTTTCTCCAGTAATTCATTTCTTGTTTTGGTTTATAAAATGTCAAACCCAAATATATTCAGTTTACTGTCATAAAAACCAAAAAGATTTACATTCATGATGCAGGAATCAGGCGATTTTTCACTTTTTATCTTAGTTTAGTCAGAAAGATAGTTGATAATGTGTGAATTGTTGCAGCTTGTGAGCTATAGAAGGTTTTAATCTTTGGGGCCGAGTGTCAAAAAACATTTAGAAACCAACATCAACAAAACACTCAACAAAGTTTTGAACATCATTAAAGGGAAATCCAACTTTTGCATAACAATGTCTAATTAAAGGACATTTATTTCCAATGTAAATGTGTGATATTCATCCTCTGGAGCTTTCTCTTCACATCGTCTTCCACCTGGACTGGTTTGGTCGGGAGCATGTGCAACAAACATTTGAAAAACTGCACTTTAACATCAATGAATGACACTGAAGTTTAATCTCTACATGAGTCTGGATGTGCTGCTCTGTCATTAACTCCTAAGTTTAGGGAAAGTTCAAACAAAAGAGAACAGTTCAGATCAGACTTGAGAATGAGCTGATTTTGAACAAACATCTCAGACTTTCTGAGCTTCAGCACCTCTAGCAAGATATTTTAACAACAAGCAACTCAAGAGATCCAGAAGTTGGAGAGAGTTAGCTTTAGCTGAGCCAAAGAACATGTGGGACGCTAACCTAGCAAACATTTCAGACTTTCCTCTGTGAATTCTGAGAAATAATTTACTATTTAATGACAGAGCTACACATCTTAACTCAGTCTCATTAAAACAGACTCTAATTCAGTGTCATCCATCCATATTAAAGTGCAGTTACCCAAAATGTTTGTTGCATGAGCTCCAACAAAACCTGTCCAGGTAGAAGGCCACTTTGACAAACAGGAAGTGGAAGATTCCAAGCAGATTTATAGAAGGGGGAACCGGACTGTACTAAGTTTGGTTGAGTAAAGAGGGGTGTTTTGTGGGTTTTTAAGGCTGATAATGATTATTAGTGAGACATTTGGAGTAGATTCATTTGCAGTAAATGAAAGTATTTAAAATCTTGGAGTTAAACTTAGAAGAACACAAACTCTAACAGAAAACTTTGATACGTTTTTGTTTTGTTTACAGATGTTAAAGGAGTTTTATTCGTGACGTATAACCAATCAAATCACTCCAGAAGACAGAGCGACCACAGGTAGATAAAGGTTCAGAGCCAAAGTAGCACCATTTTTAAATGTATTTATTACTGTAAATCAGTAAAAAATAAAATACTGATAATCAGTAAATAAGTCAGCCCACAATTACTACAATTCTACAATGTATGTCTCTTTGCTTTGACTTGTTATTTGTACAATATACGATGTATATTATGCTGTTTTTTCATCCCAAAGGTTATACTATGATGTTTTCTAAGAGACATACGATGCTACTCTGCTTGTTCTGGCCCTGCACTCCTCCTCTGTTGTTTTCTGGATTGTACTCAGCTGCATGCCTTCGTCCACCCGGCCTCCGTTGACTCGTCCCGCCTGCCGTCTCTGGAGCTGAAGCTGGATTGGAACAGACCAAAGTACAGTCCAATCACGATGTCAGCTGCCTCTCAAAAGGTTCCTTCATCTGGCAGGTGGTTGCACTTCTTCTGAAGGGAAGCTGAGCTGGCCCGGCAGAACTTTGGAGATGTGTTCCAGTGGTTGGTGGATGTGTGGGGAGATAGAGAGGGACCTTCAAATTGTTCAAAAAGGAAAACAGGGAACCCATTGTTAGTTTTAGTTTAGGGTGCTACTGCAGTGTGTTTTTGGGCTTGAAGAGGTGAACAGGAAGAGGTTTTTTTTCGTATTGATTATCTTTTACGTTGTTCCTGGTTGGAATGCCCATCAATGTCAACATGAAGTTCACTTTTAGTTCTGTTTATTTTTATTTTACTAACACCCATTCGTTTTTAACCCCCTCACATGTTGTGTTGTTGTAAACTTACTCTTTCAAATAAATTCTTGTCTAACCCTCTGGAAAGCAGCGTTTGGACTGTTTTTGTGTTGCTCCTCATCTACTGACAGCTGTGGCCTAAAGGCTATACTGTGACATTTTTAGAGTGACATGCTATACTATGATGTTTGTTGGGCAACACACTATACTATAGGCTTTTTTAATTGACATATTACTGACCTTTTTTTGTTTTAGTTTTTTTTGGTGTTTTTTAGCAACATATTATAAGAATTTGAACAGTTGTAAAACTTACTATACGTTTACTTGTGCAATGAAATATTATTCTATGGCATTTTTTAGACGACATATTATACTCTGATGTTTTCTTGAATAACATACTATTTTGACAATATACTGCACTATGACATTTTTTGAACCACATATCATACATGACAATTTTATGCAACATCCTATCACTTTGCGCTTTTTGAACCACATAATAATCTATGTTTTGTTTTTTTTTCTTGCCAACATGCTGTACTATGAACTACAGGCCATACTATGTTATTCTTGAGTAAAGTATACTATACTTTGACATTTTCTGAACTACATCCTACACTATGACGTTATACACAGAGTGCTTTGGTTACATGTTGATTTATAATCTGGATTTTTTTTCTGTTTTGTTTTTTGACGGGATTACCACAGACCTGACCGTTAACACCGTCGACACCCACCTCAGGGAGACGCTGCCTAAAATCTCAAGGCTGCTTGGTCGTGGTCTTTCTGGCACGTACTCTTCCAAGATGAGCCGGGAAGTTTAACACTGATGGAATGACACCAGGTCTAAGCCGACAAACTTCCAATTCCTCCTCAACCCATAGTCTCTGGGAAACCTACATGGAGTAAGAAAAGTAAACAGAGAAGTAATTAAGTCTGTACACAACATATTAAAAAGAAATCATGCTAATAAATTAAGTACAAATAACCGAATTTGCCAATATACTGGAGACCAGAGCTATTTAATTTGATAAGTATAACCTTGTTTAGTAACATTTCAATTATTTGAGAGCAGTCCTAAAGAACTGCCTGTAATCCTAATCATAAAATGGGTTTGGAGGAAGAACACAGATGGTAATCTGGATATATATGAGTTAGGATTTGTAACTACTATTGGTAGTATTGGTGGTAGTAATAGCAATGTGACTACTACTACTAGTAGTGGTAGTACATTACTGCTGCTGATACTGGCACTGCTACTACAACTTGGAATACTATTACAAATGCTGATACTACTTCTATGACTCTAACAGCTATTTTATACTACTACTGCTTGTACTTTTAGTATTACTACTACTGCTTGTACAACTATACTACAGCTACTATTAATCGTCTGGTATTTGCTTGTAAAGCTGCTAGCTCACCTTAGTGTTTTGCTAGTGGCTAACCGCTCGCCTTAGCACACAGCTCAAAGGGGCGTGTCCTATCTACTCATTCATATCTATGAGAACAATGGTGGCTGCACATAAGGACGCCTGACGTTGATTAGCTGCGTAAATACCATTATATACAGTCTATGGTAAATACGTATGTGAATCGCATCATTGGCTGCAGCAGCCAGTCACTGGTCACTCACTGACTCACACTGAAAAATAGCACAGAATGAATTGTTACATTCTTATTTTATTTTCAATTTAGGTTGGATTTTTTGTGTGTGTGCGCGGAGACCGTGTCAGCAGTGCGCAATTGCGCACACGCGCAGCTTAGAGGGAACAGTGCCTGTAATGCAATAAAAGACATGAAAGTTAATCATGAAATGAAATGTCACTATAATCACTTAAAAAAAACCTTCAGTTATTTCACAAAGGATTGGTTAATTTATCTACAATTTAATATTGTTTGAGAACATCATATTTATTCATTTAATATTGAACATTTTGGGATTCATAAATCTGGAGAAGGGTTGCAGAGGTTTGGAGCCTAAATCTATTTAAAAACAACATTTATTAATGGATTACTAACACGTGTAACTTTATTATTTCCAAATGAACAGCTTTCTACAAGCTGCCAACAATGAAACTGAAGCAGACTTTTGAAAAGTGGCATTTAGACGTGACATGTTGATAATGGCATAAAACATCATCCAGTAAACGTTGTGGAAATGAATTATTGATCAAATAAAATCTTATTGCAATGACTTGAATTTCAACATATTATTCAGGTATTTCACAAATTGTTGGTCAATTTAGCTCTATTTTATACAGATAACAGTATGATTATTCATTTCATAACCTCATTTTCATTCCATAACTCTGCAGAGGATCTGGGTCAAAATGTATTTAATAACATTTTTTAATGAATTACCAACACTCCAGTGTTACCAAATTAACAGCTTTCTACATGCTGCCAACCCTAAATTAATTTGGTTTATGCATCATAACTGATCAATTTCTTGACAATTAATAAAGTCATTAATTAAAACTTATAAAAGGGTCTCTTATCAGGAAGTAGTAGCAGCCATTTATTAGAAACACATTTAAATTAGAAATCCTCAAATACAGCATGTACAAATACAGCTAAAATAAACCACACAAATACCAGTACAACAGCACAAGATCAGTCATAATCTACTACCAATCAGTCAGTGTACGTCTGTATTGTCCATTTCCAGTTCTATCAGGAGAATCACTGCTGAGTTCATTAGAATCATAATCTACCGACTCTCTGTGACTGGAAGTTCCTCTCCATTCACCACCTGTTCTGACTCAATAGAGTTATTTAGTCGACCACCTTGTCTAGCTGAGCTGCTGAGCCGTTCTTCTGCAGCATGTTTGTTTTTCAAGCCATCCTTCAGCTCCTGTCTGGCGTTTAAAACTGCAGTCTGGAGCGTCGCAATCTCAGCAGACAGTTCTATCACTGAGAAAAGATGAAGAACGACAAACAGGATTTACTAGCAGCACACAAAGAGCTGTTCATCTCGCACAAACGCATAAAACTATCATTATCCAGAGAAAAACTACAATCGCATTTTTATATACCAGACCTGGGTTTGTTGTACACTTTGAGTGATTCATAAAAACATTGATTTTTTTCAGAAATTTTATTTGATGTGATGACTTTTGTGAATCATGTCTCTTTGCCCAATTTAGACTTCAAATGACTTATACTTCCAAAGACCTTCAATGAATTTCTTTACCTGTATCGAAGCCTAATTATCAATGCATCATCATCTGTGTTCATCTATTGTTGTAAGTGCACACATGCAGTTATAATGTACACATTTAGTATAAGATCCCTATGTGCTGAAAACTCACACAATTTGGAAAATACAACCAAATACAGGAATATGACAAGTCGTAGAATGGCAACCTGAACTAATAACCAAAACAAAATATGTTTCCATGGGACACAAAAACAGCAGTGAACATGCTTTGACACACAGATGTCCATGAATAACAGATACCTTAGCTAGTCCTTGTGTGCATTTCGCCAGTTAATTTGAAATGGAGTGGTTGGTAAGCACAAACACTAACCATAAAAAAATATCTGCAATGACATCAGTTCAAATTCCTTGTTTTTTGTTGTACTCGAGGCAGATTATACTACGTGTTGTCAAAACCAGTGAATGTATTTCTCAAATCGCCCATGTTTAATTTATTTGCAACATTTTATCATAACTATGTGTGCATCTTGTCATAATAATACAAGAAAAATAAAAAATCAGGTCAAAATATTTATATTCACAAATTATGACTTACATAACATGCTTTTATGGAGAATACATGACTCCTAAAAAATGACATTACACAATGTTTAAATTAAGAGCTTTGCGTTTTTATAACTTTTGACTCAAAACTATGAGGTAAAATTAAGGTATTAAACTAAAAGATTTGACTTACTGTTTCATGATCTTAACTTGAAAGCTCAAAAACAATGAAGCAAAAAAGTACATTTGATCTTCTTGTCTGAATCAATACCTTGGGATAAACTTAAGTCAAAAAGACACAAATGCTGGTTTAGTGTATCGCATTTTAATTTAAAATCCGTAGAAACTGTCATTTCACCTCAACTTGAATCTAGCATCTCATAATTTTGACTGTGAATGAGGGGTTTAGAAAAGCATAGATTTGCTTGGACTTGTAATGTCATACCTTGTTTGAACGACAACTGTGCTTGTTTGAGAGACTGTGGCACCAAAATCCCAAACCATTTCAGTGGATCTTGCTGTAGATTGTGTTCACGTTTTCTTACTGGTTTCACTTCAGGAGCCTTCTTGCTGCTTGCATCCTCTCTTGGATCTTTTTCTGTCTTTTCCTTTTTTGGTTTGTTTCTCCTCCTGACACCTGTGTAATAAAATAGCACGACCATTAAAAAAAAAAGAGTAATTAGCTCGTGGTAGATATGAGCAGCTAACATGTTAACACACATCACCTTCTTCTTGAGGCCCAATGTCATCTATAGGTCTTAGATCTTTTGCAGACTCTTTGCTAGGCTTCTGTGTTGGTCGTTCGGTGGAGAACTGGACCTCACCATTGTCCTGCATTCTGTCACACAGGAATACAATCATAAAAAAACCTTCCAAAATTTAAAGAGCACAATAACTCACCTGGAAGCATTGATTGCCATGACACAAGTCCTATTTCTTACATTTCTTACCTTGCATTAACACAGACCAGTGGCTCCATCTCACTTGCATACTGCAGCACAGAGACTTGTTTGTTGCCCATGGAGTACCGAGCCTTGGACATTGAAAACCACCCCTTTGGTAAGACAAAACAGACATTTAGCATTTTACACGGGTGCTAAAATGCATGAACAGCACGCAAGGAAAAACACAGGCGTTCAAATTGTAAAAGAATGAGACAGAATCGGAATACGCAAACTATCAGTAAAATGGCTGATGAAAAGATGAGTAGAGGCAATACACTCCTGATTGAAGGTTAGAGGTCAAAAGTTAAGACAACTAGTGCAGAAAATTAACCATAACCTGGCTCTGATAAATAGATTCACTTGCCTTCAGTGAAATTCCAAAAATATGGTAATGTTAAATTCTAGTCCAGTGCCTATCCAGTGCATATCCACTTACGGACACGAAGTTGAAGAAACAAAACATATCAAAAAACGGAGTCTGTTAAACGTCAAAAATACTGAGAAATTGCCCCAAAACAATATGTTATAGTGTTATTTTAATTTTGTTTTTTAGCAATGTCTGGCAAAAGATTTTCCTTCGAGATTAAAACAGTTTATGTTATCTCAGTCTTAGGAATGGCATCTTGGAAAATCGTTTTTGTGCAGATTTTACATATTCTCAGACACGCAATTCTAAAGATATGTCTGAGGTTGGTGTCAAGCCTGCTTAAATGGCATTATAGTAGTAGATCCACTGTGTACTGTTCTCTGGTCTACCTGCTCTATGAGGGAGTTGAGGGTGGCTCGTTTCTCCTCCAGCAGCTCCAGTTGGTCCATGAAACGCATCAGCTTTTCGTCCAGTTGCAGAGAAGATTCTTCCACTTCAGACACATCCATCCTGAGTCTTAGTAGCAGCTCAAATACTTTTTGTTTTAACACAACTAGCAAGCAGCTCAACGCTCGTCTGAACCCGAAACAAACCCTAGCAGACGTTTAGTACTTCCGTATTGTAGCATGTGACGCATGTAGTCACGTGATTTGCATCACGCGGTCATAAAAGTAGCCCACTGCCAAAGAACAACGGGAAGCTACGATGGTTATAGATCAGTATTACAGGTTTGAAAGTTTTGCCACTGAATAATTTAAGGTAATTCCTCTAGATTATCATGTCAACCTAACATAAAACCTGAGCTGATAAAGTAACCGGACATATCAAACAGTTCATCTTTGTCCTTAATTGAAGCCACCCTCTTCAAGGTTTTCCTTGTCAAACCCGTAAGTTATAGTAAATTATATCCATTAAATATCCAGCGTCGTTATGCGTAGGCTAGAAAAGTTCCAAATAAGGTAAAAAGGAACTGTTCCCATACCGGGAGTCGAACCCGGGCCGCCTGGGTGAAAACCAGGAATCCTAACCGCTAGACCATATGGGACCACTTGCAAGTACCTAAATGGCTGCCATTTTTAAAGGGACATTATGTCATTTTATATGGTACGCTGTATGTGGCTATCACAACTCCATTTTTTTTATTTTCAGCTATAATGGCTGCCATCTGTAGAAAACTTGCTCTTCACATACGCCCTGCTTGAACTCTCCGTCGTTGATAGGCCTTAAATCGATTGCAAACTCTTTACTACACTGTTGTGTCGTTCAGCGCCGAGTGCGACTCGTCTTTCTATCAACCGTAGGTTAGGTTATTCTGACTCTGCCACATTCTTTTAAAGTTTGTAGGCTTGTGTTCTCCTTGGATGCTTTTCATACATTGTAGCACCAATGTAAAATATTAAATCTCTATTTTGTGTTCTCAAAGGCTGGTTTACAATGTCAAAGGTTCGGTACTCCATTGGCAACAAACAAGTGTCCATCCATCCATCCATCCATTATCTATACACCGCTTAATCCTCATTAGGGTCGTGGGGACAAACAAGTCTCTTTACTTCAATATGCAAGTGAGACTGAGCCACTGATCTGTGATAATGCAAGGTAAGAAATGTAAGAAACAGGGATTGTGTCATGGCAGACAAAGCTTCCTGGGGAATTATTGTGCTCTTTAAATCTCAGAAAAGTGAACTTGTTTGAACATGTCTGCTCATATCTATCACAAAGTAATCACATTTTTAAAAAGCATCATGCTATTTTATCTAAATCCAATAAGAAAAAGTGGCCAAAATCCACAGCAAGATCCTCCGAAATAGTTTGGTGCCATAGTCTCTTAAGCGTAGTCGTCGTTCAGGTATGCCATGCATGAATACCCAAAACAAAACATCAACGTGGAAACAACGTGTTAGAGTGAGAATAACAGAAAGTACGAGTGAAATACCTGGAAACCACTGTGGAGAGCAGACCCCTCAACACACTGTCTTAAACCCGTCCGAGCCTGTTGTACACATGTCTCCCAGTAGCTCGCCGTGATCGTATAGTGGTTAGTACTCTGCGTTGTGGCCGCAGCAACCCCGGTTCGAATCCGGGTCACGGCAGGGATAAAATCCCTGGCACGGCTTGGGATGACTCTTTTTTCCTCCTTCACAGTAAGATAACTAGTAATGAATCATAAGCTTCACAGTTTAGTTGGTGTACCGCAGAATAATTGGTTTTATTTAAGGTAGTTAGTCCCTTACGTGGGTTTTATCGGTAATAATTGTTGAGATTCAGCTCAGCACGGTAATTTCAATAGTTTTTTTGTTTACTGACAATTCGGCCACATCGATTGTTAGAAATTCCATTTTCCACTGGAATTACATTTGTATGTATCATGCTGCTTTAACTAAATGTTACTTTCATTCTCTTCCGCTTTGGTAGGAGAAATACAGTCAGTAGTAAACTGTAAATTCACTATCTTCACATATATTGCCGTAATTCACCCTTCACCGAAATATTTTATGACTTGGTCCATGAGAAGAGGGGCGGGTCTTTGGCAGTGCGAAACACGCTTTTATTGGTGGTCGCCAACGACAACGTCCATGTTCCGAGATGAAGGGCCAATCAGCGAGCAGGCAGATCGCATGTGCTACTAGTTCTATGTATGCAGATATTTGATTGGTCGCTGCGATCAAAAGTAGCCGCCCCCACCTGTAGGGAGTTCCGCGTTTGAGTATATCTGCAGTCGTGCACTAAACTGCATTGAATTTTTAAACAGCAAGACGTACGTATATTTTGTATTCATCTATATTAAATCAGAGGGAATCAGAGACCAAACTCAGTGTGACTGGACATCTAGTTTGGCTGCATCACTGGTAAGGACGAGAGACACATTGACTATTGCTTTTGCCTGCACAAAGGTCTTTAAATTACCTTTACCCCTACTAACCTCGTTTATAACGAATTACTTACTGCAAATGTAGTGAGCACTCATTCATCTTTTAAACTGACTTGTGCATATTGTCTTGAATATCACAGTGTCACATTAATCAACTATAAGCTTGTTGTAGATACTTTAAGATGTACTGATTTAGTTTTATTTAGAACTAATCATCAAAGCAAGCAACAACTTACTCCCTGATAACATACAATAACTGTTCAGAAGCAAAATAGCAAATTATAAACCAAGACGAAATTTTCAGTTTTAAAAGTCATTTGCTCGTACCACCATGAAGAGCAGATGTTAATCAAATGTGGGGTCAATTAATGGAATAGTCCGGATGGTGATCTCACAATGAGTACAGCTGTTTAAAAAAAAAAAAAAAAAAAAAAAAAAAGAATACAAATAATAAAGGATTGCTTAAGAAGCATAATAATGTGAAACAGTAAATGTGTTCTGGACTTTTTAAAGCGATATAATACTATAAGGTTTGATGCAGATAGGAAACAGTAAGGTATGAGATGTACAGGGTCAGTATATAATTGAGGGACTTTTGAAGTCCATGGGATATATCTTGCATACATTTTTATTAAAAGTAAAAAATACATGTTTTATATGTTCGTTATGATCATGTGTTTACAAATTCCATAATTATTTATTATGGAAACAATCACTTAATAAAAAAAATGACTGGATATCACTAAATAACCGTCTGAATTCAATAACAACCACCTTCTAATTAGCTAAACAATAATAAAATGAGCTGATTCAAAAAAAGTTTTGATTTTGTTATTTTTATTAAGTGGAGATAATCATGACAGATATTTCTTTTTGGCAATATATCAAATTTTATATGAAATATAACAAATTGTATCTGTGTCCGAGAAATGATTTTCAACTAAGTTACCCATTACAAAAACACCTCTAAAGGAAGTGTGTTAATTCCAAATCACATGACCTGCTCCACATGATGTCATTTCCTCTGTCAAGTGTGGATTTATGGCATGTCAACAGCTTTACTACAATATCTTTAGAAATAACTTTCAATTTCAATTTTACCCAATTGTATATACAATATTTAGAAGAATCTTTCTCTGAAAATGCCATGTGGTGTTTGGTTATAGGCGGCCATGTTGATTTTATGCCTGAAAACTGCAAAAATGTCAACTAAGATACCTGTTAACTATGTTACAAAAAGTCCCGCAATTGTATATTGGCCCTACGGATATGTAGCAGGTAGGAGCTAATGAGTTAAACTTCATCCTACTTGTTTTTTAGACATTATTTTAGGTTTTGAATTTTCTCTTTTGCATTTATGATACTATGGCTTGTCTGCAATAAATAAATGAAGTAAATTTAAAAAAAAAAACTGTGCAAGTGCTGATCACCCTGTCTTCAAACAGATGATGGACGCCACTTCAGCAGTTCTTCATCCTTACTGGCCGCGGGACCTCCTGATTCCCACCTACGTGGCCAATGATCGGTCCATGTCAGAGATTCTGGCATTTCTCTTTTCTGTGTCTGGAGTGTTTCTGCTGGTGACCTGGCTGATCACTGGCCGGAAGGGTACGACAGGCAGGCTGGGGACGTGGAGGCGTCTGGCCGTGTGCTGGTTTGCCGTTTGTGGGTTCATCCATGGCGTCATCGAGGGCTGGTTCTCACTGTATTATGATATTATTCCAGGAGACCAGAGCTTCCTGTCACAGCTGTGTGAGTTCTCACAGGGGAAAACATGTTTAAAAAAGTCTTATTGTGAAGTCTTTAAGTGCATTTTGGGTCAATATTTGTTTTCCTTTCTGTCACAGGGAAGGAGTACTCTAAAGGAGACAGTCGATATGTAATGTGAGTTCATTTTTCCACATCTTTTTTTAAAAAATTTTGGCAATAAAATAAGAATTAAGAAGCTGTGACTAATATTTTTTTCTTCCTCCTATCTAGAGCTGATAACTTCACCTGTTTGTATGGAGACCGTGACTGCTTGGTTTTGGGGGCCTTTCAGCTTTTGGGCTGTATATGCCTTTTTAACCAACAGGCCCTACAGATTTGTACTGCAACTCATCATTTCATTAGGTAACAAAAGCATCTCTTCTCACAAAGTTCTCATTAAATTGTTGTTTATCATACTTACATGTTGTCATTACATATTCTGTCTCCAGGTCAGCTGTACGGAGCCGTGCTTTACTTCTTCACAGAGCACAGAGACGGCTACGCTCACAGCGAGCTGGGACATCCAGTCTACTTCTGGTTCTACTTTGTGTTCTTGAACACGCTGTGGATCGTCATACCGTTTGCGCTCATCGTGGATGCATGGAGACAGCTGTCAGCAGCCCAGACACACACAGACAACACAAAGTCGCAGAAGAGCAAGAGGAAATGAGCTGCAACAGGGAGAACAGACTGTGAGACTGAAGGACACTGAGTACAGGGGAGCACAACACACTTTCTATGTTTTTTATAGAAAGATACAGCAAAAATTGTGCCTGTTGCATTATGTCCCCTATGAATTTCAATATCAAATAACTGCCAATTAGCTCAGAATTTCATTGTTATTGGAGCTTTCTTCTGCCTTGCATTTTGTTGTTGAGCAAAATAAATCATGTTTTATCAATACTTTTCTCAGTTTGTTTGCATTTTGGACAATCCTGTGACCAGATGGTGTCAATTTTCCAATGGTTGAGTATATATTTACTGGCCACTTTATTAGGTACACCATGTTAGTCTAAAGTTGGACCCCCTTTCACCTTCAGAACTGCCTTAAATCTTCATGGCATGCTTTCAACAAGGTGTTAGAAGCATTCCTGCCTTTTATTCTGGAGGCTGCACCACAATACAAACTGAGTGGCATCACAGCCAAGAGACAGTCACAGAAATTTATCACAGCTGAAATCAAGACTTATCAGACCAGGCAACGTTTTTCCAATCTTCTATTGTCCAATTTTGTTGAGCCTGTTTTAATTGTAGCTTCAGTTTCCTGTTCTTAGCTGACGGGAGTGGCACCTGGTGTAGTCTTCTGCTGCTGTAGCCCATCTTCTTCAAGGTTCGACGTGTTGTGCATTCAGAGAAGGTATTCTGCATTCCTTCGTTGTAACCAGTAGTTGAGTTGAGTAAAACCATTCATTCATTCATTCATTCATTCATTCATTCATTCAGTTACTGTTGCCTTTCTATCATCTCCAACCAGTTTACCCATTCTCCTCTGACCTCTCACATCAACAAAGCTTTTTCATCCACACAACTGCCACTCACTGGATAGTCTCGTTTGTGGACCATTCTCTGTAAAGCATAGAGATGGTTGTAAATCCCAGTAGATCAGCAGTTTGTGAAATTCTCAGACCAACCTGTCTGACACCAACCACATGCCACGTTCAAAGTCACAAAAATCCCCTTTCTTTCCATTCCGATGCTCGGTTTGAACTTCAGCAAGTTGTTTTTACCACATCTACACGTCTAAATGCATTGAGTTGTGGCTATGTGATTGGTTGAGTAACTATTTGTGTTAACAAGCAATTTAACAGGTGTACCTAATAAAGTGACCGGTGAGCATATATTGCTTAAGTATTGTTACGTACATGACAAAAAACTAAAGAAAAAAAGGCAATGAATAGTCGGTGCAGTGGATTGGTCAATTTAAGTAGTCCAATCAGCTGAATATGTTTAATGCCCTTATGTATATAAGACTGGCTACAATAGAGACGAATCTCAACAGTTGCAAATTTTGAGATAGTTAACATATCCCAACAACAAAAGCCCCTTCGAATTTGTATGCCACGCAGACCCTTTCGTTTTAAGATAAGATAAGATAAGATAAAGTTCTTTATTTCTCCCCACTCCAGGGGAAATTTACATTGTTTTGGAAGATCATTTTAACTTCGATAGGTTGGATTCTGCATGTTGTATTGTTTTACAAAACATCAAAATATAGAAAACAGAGCTGTATTTGTATTCGCGTGGGTGAAAAGCAGTTATAGACTGCATAAATATTAACGCTGCTTAATGTCTTAAACATTAATGGCTAAAAACACTATGAACGGCATACCAATCTTATCTACTTACTTCCCTCCCTGAGTCTCTTCAATACGGTGTTTGTATCAGCTTGACTCTTCGACCCCAGTTCGAATCCGGGTCATGGCCGGTTTAAGCTCCATGACACGGATTGGGAAAATATTTTTTTTAATTACGCCCTACCATAGCAATAGCTTGTATGAAATGCAATTAGTTTAATGGCTTAATCACTGTGGCACCCAGATATTTGCAACTGGTATTGTTTTTTTAACGAGTGGAAACTTTTCTCTCTCCAGATTTAAAAACCATGCTGTGTCGGTGAACAATATCAAAAAATACTAGGTTTCATGAACGTCACGCCGAAATAGCTCAGTTGGGAGAGCGTTAGACTGAAGATCTAAAGGTCCCTGGTTCGATCCCGGGTTTCGGCATTTTGCTCCGCTACCACACGCGACGGGCTCCTGTTAAACTGTATAAACCTGACACCTTGTGGGCAATTACATGAACTACAACAGCATTATTTTGGGGTTTACTACACATGCATACTGAGGCACTCAATCCTGCCATGCTGTCATTAACACCTCACTCCTGCATAGCCATATCAATTACTCCAGAAAACCAAAAAAAATTCACATGTGGTTTTTACTTTGATGTTACATTCAGGCAACTCACACACAGGTAGCAGTTGGAGGGAAACTGTGCGTCTGCAGATTAATGCCTTTACATTTGAATAAGGCAGTGGCTGAGGTTGCATTTAAACTAAACCATGACAGGAAAAATAGTCGACAGATAAGATTTAATATTCAGCTGAACATTTTGCTGAGTCTCAGTCCCAGCTGTGCATTTGTCTCTTTCTCTCTACTTGCGATGTCCTTAAGTGCCTTCAAAGCAGCAGGCAATTCTGGCTGTAGCTCCAGCAATTTCCTAAATGCCCGTTTGGCCTCCTCCAGCTCGTTCACCATCTGGCATGCTTGGCCCAGTCGGTACCAGGCTTTAGCGCCACCAGGTTCCAGCTGAGTGGCTTTTGTAGCGCTGGCCTTAGCCCGCTCTGGTTGGTGCAGCTTTAGCTGGCACAGGGACAAGTTTGAGTGGAGTTCTGCTTTAATGGTTTTGAATTCATCAGCCGAAGGAAGTTGTTGTGTTTCATCAGCAGCGTTTGTGTCACTCTGCTCCCCTGCTTCATGCTCATGTCCTTTTTTCTCCACCTCTGTGAAATGGCCACAGAGAGTGATGAGGAGTTTGAGGGCCTGGCTATAGCTGTGTGCTGCTCCCCACACATCCCCACTCCTGAATCTCACTCCACCCCTCTCCTTGTGTGATTTCGCCCACTCCCATTTTTCACCAGGAGACATTTCCCAGGATTCCTTGCCTGGTGTGAAAGCCTGGAGTTCAACTGTGGCACATAAAGGAAGGTTTCCATCTGAGGGCTGAGGAACAGAGACATCCGGTCCATTCTCCACTTGAGACAGAAGTATCTGGGCAGCAAAACACAATGATTAGACTTTCATCATCACTGACTGCATTATCTTGCATGACAATGTGACTCAACCTTTTAAGGAAATATTGAAAGAGAAAACCTGCTCACATCAGTATGTTTAAATTAGAAATAGGGGTGATTAAATTAGGACACTCTCCTCTGTTTATGTGTGATCCACTGACATTGATCAGCTTGTCTCTTGCAGTTACATCTGCTGTTCTTCTTTAGGCTTATTATCTGTCTATCTAAGCATAATATTCAAATTACACAAAGTTGACATGCAAGAACCGGGAATTACTGTCCACTCTTACCTCCCATTTCTCTCCGGCTCTCATCCTTTCCAAACATGCCTCTGTGACGTCACACTGACCCTCTCCCAGCTTCAGTGTTGTCCAGTCACCCAGTGGGATCTGCAGAACAGAGTCTTGACGCCTCAGAAAAGACGTGACTACTGATTCTGTAACGTCACTGGCTGACAGGTCAGGATCGACTTCCAGCTTTTCATTTTCTCTGCCAGACGCTGAACTCTCTGTATCATCCATGCTAGCTTTGAGTCGCACTCGGACTCTGCACAGTGAACCCAACCTGGGATAGTAACCAGATGAACATGCTAGAAGAGACAAAGAGACATCATGTGAGCTATATTACTAGATAAGTCATACATTTCAATCCATATACAGAGGCATTTAATTAATAACATTATAAATTGAATCTGTGATGCTACTGAAAGACTGTTGATACTTATGTAGTTGGTAAATTTAGATAATTAGCATGTGCCAGATTACCTTCCATCTCACTACCACTAACTAAAGTGTCCTAGATTAGAATTGTACACTCTAGCTTTAAGAGATGTAAGGAAATGTAATGGTAGAAAAGCATCCCACACGTACCATTTCCAGAATTTAAGACAGTCTGTTGACTCCTATCACATATTCGCTTTTGCTGGACATTCCACAGGCCTCTGGGACACACTGACACCCAGGAGGTGACACTGATGGCATCATGATCACCACGACCAGGCGGTGTTTCCCAAGGGTGAATAGGTTCCATCACTGGGTTCATGAAAGATACAAACATAAAAACAAATATCAAATTTTAAGGTTCAAACATTTGAAACTAACAGCAATATAAGATTGAGATCTCTTTTTGGATGATCACAGAAAATGCTCGCTGTTATGTAGAAAATGTTAGGGTGAAGAAGAAGTGGTTTGCAGAAATGACATGCTTTACATCTGGAAAATAATTATACGCTGTAAAAGAAAAACCTGAAGAGCCAGATTAGCCCTGGAAATGAATCCTCTCCAAACTGAACATGGTTGGAATTAGTGTTTTTTTCTACTGTCTTGCTCTTTACTTTCAACTGAAATGTGTGACACAAGCAAAAGCAAACGCAGCCTAAAACACAAGCTGTAATTGCAAATAGTAATAATAATAAAACACATCTTCTTGAAGGTTCATTTACTGTTGAAACGGGTTAGGAGGGGTGCTGATTAGGTGCTATACTCTCTTTCAGGTTGGTTAAACTGTTCAGTTGTACTAAGTAACACTGAGGGGTGTTTCTGGTATTTTGCACACCCCATTTACATCATTAGGGTAAACTAACTGATATAGGTCTCTTTACAAATAATTACAATTAAACAGCAGCAAAAACCTCCAGAATGATCATGCAGCTGAACCAACATCTTGCTAAGACAGCTCCAACAACACAGAACACTTAAACCTTACGAAATCTGGGCTTACTGCGACAGTAATAGACGAGTATGTTTAATAAAGTAGCAACAAGATGCCTATTTGTGTTAAAGTAACTTTGTTCTACCATGTGAACAAATATCAACATGTCTGCTACCTCCATGTTTTGCAGTCAGACTCACATATTCAATGCTTATCAAAAAAGGGAGGAAATAGCTATAGTTTAGCCTTTAGTGTAGTTACAATCATGTCATTACTGCGACGTTACCAAGCTAACATTAGCAACTATATTGTGAACGTTATAACAGTCAACAATAGCTAAATATGGGGCAGGGATTTATACTATCAGCGTTAGTGTCGCTATTACAGATATGTAGCTATAGGCAACATTAACTGAGCTAACAGTTCTTTAATTAACAAATAATATCAGCGTCGTCTTGGTTTTATATTAAACAAACTAGCATTAGATAGCATCAGGTAGCTGCCATGCCCCTACAAAACACCTGCATTTCATTATTCTACATATGAGCCGCATTTCAGTGTCGTGTGTAGCTTGAAAACATCCCCCTTACCTCATTGACAAGGATGATATCAAGCAGCAGCGGTGACAGAAGGCACAAATTTTTTTTTTTTTTTTTTAAATGTCGGTGGTCAGAGAATATAAACAAATGCTTTTTCTTCTTCTTCGCCTTCAGCCGTTATACTTCTTCTTCGTTGGTGGAAGAGGCGGACGGCGGACGGAAGCCGGGAAGGAGGTGCGTTACCGCCACCTCTCGTACCGGAGTGTAACCATACATCATTTATACTAAACAGTTATTTTTTAGATGTGTTTTCCTGTCAAGGCGGAACAAAATACCCTTACTGATGCAATTTTGTTTCCTCTAATAGAAATACAATATCCTCCAGATTTCATCAGATCAGTCTTCTGTCTGTAAGCTGCAACTGTAGTGTAAGATTTTCTGGGTGCAATATACTAAAAGTAAGAGATGATATAATTATGGCAAATGCCATTAAAACTGAAGGATAGAGTCTACATAATGAAGAAAGCCCTTGTAATCACTGATGTTTTGATAGTGTTGGAAGTTGAATAATCATAAAGTAAAACATGTAGTTGGTATGAAGATATATGCTTTTTAGAAAATGGATGTGTAGAGTACTCAAAACATAATGGTGTAAACGTAAAGCAATATAACTCTTAAAAGAGGTGTATCAGAAACAAAACAATACATAATGGTATAAGATGCAAGAAATCTGTCACAAAATCATAACCTAATAAGTGTACAGGAAACTGATGCAAAAGTTTGAACATGTCTGGGCATGTTCTCTGTAAAACATGACCTAATGATATCCTAATGCGCATGTCTTCTGTACCGTAGGGAGTGATCTGGGGGTGAAATATGATAAGCTAACGTCATGATCTGACCAATAGATTCAGAAAAGTATAATTGTTTCAAAACTGCCACTCCTATCATACACCCTACAGGCGTGGAAAAATGAGCCACTCTCACAGCATAAAAGACGGTGCACAGCTCAGCATCTCTGGTTTTTCTTGGGGTGTTAATCACTGCTAAGAACTACTCCTGGATTTCTGTCGACAGTAAATCCTGCTGCCTCTGAATGCTGACTTCTCTTGGTGATTTTTTTTTTTTTTAAAGATCTTTAACATTTGAACACGGTCAAGTCTTTGACTCTGGCCCATAATTTGTGACTTAGATTAGAAAACTGTGACAAAAGAGGTTAAAAAGGGGGGAAAAAAACATGTTACAGTATTACACAACAATATGTATTAGAGATCGAAGTGTGAACAGGAAACAGAAAGCAGGCTCGTCTTAATTTACTGGTCTTAACTCTTTTCTGTCATGTTGGTTTTTGCTCCCCAAAATGCTTTTTTAAAAAAAAAAAAAAAAAAAAAAATATTTTCTTTTGAGGTGCAAACAGATTTTCTTGCCTGCTTTATGTATGTATATATGTTTGTTGGGTGTAGAATGTGGGTTAGATAAGGTATAAAAATCAGTCTTTAAAGTAAAGTTTACCAGAAAACACACAATATTTCATTTGTTAGATTACCATACAGGCTTTACAAAATAGTTTGGTATCTGACTGCAACTTACTAGAGCTTCGACTCTCAAAGAGACAGACACACATACAGAAACAATTTACATCTGTGTCTGTGTACTGACCTTTGACTTGCACCACTCATGTTTAAGGCCTGTGTGTTAATCTGTCCTGTCAGTATGAGTTAAGGCCCTATCGTTTGAACATGAGAAGCCATTAGGTCTATCAGAGGAATACCACACTGGGCAGCTAACATGTGTTGTGTGCGAGTGTAGAGAGGAAGACAGTTGTCAGAGACGCAATCTGTCCTTTTATATGGGGCCTGTTTGACCCTTTGTGAAGAGACGAGGTAGTAAAACTTCAGCAGTAATGAGATTGCACTGCTGGATAACAAGAACCATGCATGTTTTATTATTAGGATGCATCCCTAAGACTTCACAAGTGTCCAGGAGTTCATGAACCCATGATGAACTTCAAGACCACAAGAATTTTGCCGTTATTTAATTCAGTAAGCGCAGACCAGTGCACAAATGATTCATCATAGCACTTACAGTTAACAAAAGCAGCCTGGAGTGAGTCAAAACTTATAATCGTGCCAGTTCAGGGTTCATGAAACAAGCTTTAACATAATAATCTGACATTGTTGTTTGTATATATGTTAAGCAGTTCTTGATTTAAAAAGACTAAGCTTAGTTTTTCACAGTATAAAGTACATATTTAGATTGAGTTAGCAATCAGTTGGTTTCAAGGGGCTTCACATTTGGAAATAGTGATTGAAACTAGAAAATTTTCTTTTCTACAATAAAGTAAATCAGCTGCAGTTATTCACACAATTAAATGAAAGGTGCATGATTACGGAGGGAATAGAACTGATACCATCATACCCTCGGCAAAGACGGTGAACAGGAGCTAAACCTGAAACAGGAGGCAGTGATTGTTTGATTGGAAGGGTGACTAAGCCTATTAAATCTCTTTCTTCCTCGCGTTTGTTTCCAGTTCTTAAAGCCAAAAATATAACTTTCCAGAAGGGGTCTCCCTCTCCCCAGCATTACAACACACCATGGACACACAGGATACTGATCACATTTCCCAGATCACGTTGTTGCTGGTTGGTTGATGTCGTACACTTTAGTTATTTTGCAAAGAAATGTTTTTGATATTTACATAAATCCTGTCAGCGTTGTAACACGTGTATCATGAATCTTGTAGCAAACTGTTAGCTCCCAATGTAGTGTGTATGCACTCAGCCTAAGTCAGACAAAAAGAGAAAGGAATAATATGCTTTATTTGGAGTGAATGAGTAGGAATATAAGACTAGTTCTTAACTGTGCTTTACTGTTCTAGAATGAATTAACTTGTAGAAATACCTGTGAGGATGATGCAAGGAATACGATTAGGGATACTTTGTGCATATCTAGAAACTATATGTCATGTAAATATGAAAAATATGACATTTGACTCTGCTGATGAACAAAATCGTATTTACTTAACAGTGTAGTGCGAATCAACATGCACTATAAACCTTACAAAGTGTACGTATTTGATGTTTTAAACCTGTTCTAAGATGGGGAAAATAGACAGTTATTAGGGAGAGAGAGCAGGGAAGTGGCATGTAGTGAAGAGGACTCATTGCCTGATTTGCACTTGTGTGGTGCTCACTCTTCCCACTCAGCCAACCCAATATGAGCCACAATTCTCAAGCTTATGAGGAGTTTTTTTTTTTATAATTTAGAGATGATTGCTTTTCTACCCTTTTGCAACAAAGATCCACATCTTTATATTAAGGAATTATTGACGAGCAAACTTTAGGACTCTTAATTAGTGATTAATCACCTCTCTTTCTTACACCGAACCAGAATCGTCACTCCTTTTATCTTCCTCCATGTGTTACCCATATCATCACTTTCTCCTCAGCTCCTGCTATCTACCTTCTCTTTCAACTCCTTCACCTTCCTCTCGGTTCCCACCGACTTCCCATCTGGCCTCTTGTGAAACATCCCTGTGGTTAAGTTCAGAAGCATGTATCCCAGGGCTTGTGGACTGCTCAATGTTCGCCAGAAGGGCGTTGCAGTCTTCGGTCCAGGGAACAGCTGCAACATCAGTGGCCAGAGCTTAGAGCTGCTAGCTTAAAAGAATTGGACATAACCTGCAGATCTGAAAAGCGAAGCAAATGAAAAGTGCCTGAAACCTGCACTGTTTCCAATGATCAGCAAGAGGTGACACAATCGGTTGAAAAAAAAAACTGTACTGTTTATAACGCTACTATACTTCTCATTTGATTTATTACTTTAGTAAACATTTTCCTAATGAGTTTACGGTCTCAATTACTAAGTTCAAGTCTCCTTCATTACAGAATGCTGATCATTTGCTAAATTCTGGTTCATTTTAGAGTAAAATAGATGATAAAGCAGGGTATGCTGTAGGATGTGGCTACTTTGTGACTGATAGGATGTTACCACATCCTATCAGTACCACATGCTACCTTTTTCCTGATTGACATTCTGTCAATCAGGAAAAAGGAGTGGCAATGCAAATCTATTGCAGTATGTACAACAGAATTACTTATTTTGGGGTGTTGTCTGTATTTTCATCTAAGACCTCTGACACTTTCAGAAGTGCTTCCAGTTCATGAAACATAATTATAACATTCTGAACGCCTAAAAAGGTCTTGGTCCGTGTTTGGTTGTACTAACAGACACTTTAAAGAGACTGTTGTCCCTTATTTCCAGTAAGTACAATTTGGTGAACCTTGTTAGTATGTTCATATGGAGTTTTTTTATATGCTGAAAGACACAGCAAAAGAAGCAATTAATTCCATGACAGCTCACCAATGACCCACACAAAGATGGCAACAGATAAAATGCCAAACTCTGAGTTAGAAAGGTAAGTAGTGTCATGGTGGTAACATCCCCTTTTTTAATATATTCTGTGGATGCTAAGATGGTTGGTATTACCTCCACTGGCAAGGAGAGGAGATGAGTTATATAGATACATAGATGGTTGGGAAAGACGGACAGAACACCAGCATGACTAAACAAGAATATCAATCCCACTACAGTACAACTTACCAGCTGAGACAGAGAATGAGAGAGAAGGCGATTAACAGAATTTCCTTTTAGCCTCTGACATGGTAGCCATCTTCTTAGAAGAAATAGACAGCAGGATACTTTAAAGACAAACTTATTCCCCAACCAAAAAATGCTAAACACTGAGCTTGTCTGACATTCTGCCTGTGTTTGTGTTTGTTTTTGCCTCATGAAAGCGACGGCCAGCTCGCCTGTAATCCCTCTATCACACATTCCCTAACACTCTCAGACACACACATGTACATACACACAACCTCCACGACCCTGAACGGCCAGAGACCAACTCGTAAACAGATCGGGCCACACGACAGCCTGTTTATCCCTCACAGCGAGGGGGACCGCTGCACATGCTGTTGTCCCTGCATGTATGTGTGAGTGTGCCGAGCCCTAACTGGAGCTAGTTTTACTCCCTCTGGGCTGTTTGCTGTTTATAGTGAGAAACACTGACAACAGGCTCAGACTTCACAATGTAAACTGAGTGTGAATGCAGAAACTTTATCCTAAGTGGTTCCCACACTCTGGATTAGTGGACGAGACAATCTAGATAAATTAAAAGATTATCAAACCTAGTGAGATGTCAAACTTGAGCTCAAAGCAAAGCCCCAAACAACAATATTGCTTAGTCAAAACTTTCAACCACAGATATCTGAGTAACTCCATCATTTCCCATTGTATTGTGAGACCTTTGGGGAAATGTTACACTGTACAAATGTGCTGCCAGCCAGAGAGGAGTTTGATTTATTGAGGTTTCCAGGTCAAGTGGGGCTCAAGGCTGATCCTAAGGCTGATTAGAGGCACTGAAACGATACGGTCAAGAGAGACAGATCTAAGAAGGTTGAAAAGGTATCATTCTACCACCACACCAATATATGTTGGGATATTGTTTCAATCGCTGTCACACGAGTGTTGCTTTAAGACCGATCAATAAAAAAAACAAAGCCCATCCTGGTGCACGGCCTTGTAATTCAAACTGATTGCCAGCAGAGTTGCACAAGAAGTGAAATATGACTTTTCTCTTCCATTAGCAGTGATGGAGCAGAGTCTGCCAGGTCAGGGCCATTTATCTACATTATAATGTCATGATGAGATTGCTTCAACTGCAAGGGAGAAGACAGGCTCGCAGTTTAACTCCCAGGGTAACAAGACATCATAGTATTGCATCCTTGTGTGGCAGATGCTTTGTTAATATACATAGAGGCTGCACATTCAAGTCAGGCTTCTCCAAAAATGTCTCATTTACTGGAAGATGTGACACATGCATCGACTGCTATTCAAAAGTATCAGTTGCAATTTATTCAAAGACAAAAAGGGAATGTAGATGTTTCAACACTTGTTTCTGCTCACACATCAACGCTCAATGCTTTCTGGCTTAAAACTGAAGCAATTTCAGCAAATGATGCCGGAAGGCTGTCAGAACAGTCAACAGTTTGTATAGTTATTGTCAAGGATTATTATTAAGCCCTGAAATAGACTGATTCATTTCCCTTCATCATTGCAACTAAATGTCTTGTTTATCTCTATTGATAAATACATTTTGCATCATCTGCACTCTTGCAGCTCATAAAAGCAAGAGCAGAATTTGTTAAAAAAAAAAAAAATTTGAATGTTGACGCACCAGTAGCTCAACTGGTTGAGTGGGCGACCCATGAACAGGGGCTACAGGAGCGAGTCCGACCCACGGCCATTTGCTGCAGGTCCTTCTCCCACTCTTCTCCCTACATTTCCTGTCTCTCTCCACTGTCCTCCACAATAAAGGCCAAGACATAACTTTAAATAAAAAAACAGTACGTTGGTTCTGTAGGTGTGTAATTCAGTATCTGAAGTCCACTTAACTTGCATTAAAAGATGTGTTCACCTTCTAATGCAGTGTGTGAGATAGAGTCCAAGCAACACTGGATTTTTGAGGCAAATGCCAAATTTGGGGGGTAAAAAACATCAGATAATTATATTTCAGCCAATAGTTGTAATATACTCGAGCTGCAATTTCATTTCTGAATAATCTGTTGACTATTTCCTCAAAAAATTGATTCACTGTTTGGTCTATAAAATGACAGAAAATGTTGAAAAACGGCATTTCCCAAAACCCAGGATAACATCTTCAAATGTCTTGTTTTGCCCAAAACTCAGAGATATTCAGTTTACTATTATAGAGCAGGAAACTAAAACCAAACAAATTTTCACATTCAAGAAATTTAAAATAGAGAATTTAGAATTAATTTTCTTTAAAAAAATCAACCAAAAAATTAATTGATATCAGATAGTTGCCAGTTATTTCGTAGCTGACAACCAATCGATTATTCGACTATTTGTTGCAGCTCTAGTATATACAGTATGTATGCTTGAGCTATACTAAAAAGGGAAAATGATGGAGGCATAGTTTATTGTCTTTCCAGCAACGTATTTCACAAACACAGGACAACATACAGTATACTTCAATATCAATACAGGTGGCCAACCAATATTTTGGTCAAGCTCTAGTTTGAGATACACAGAACTTTCTCTTCTGTTCTTTTGCGTAATTAAATGGAATGATTAAATCTGCTCTCTGCTTCAGACCCATTAACACACATGCACACAAAGAGTGCCACCATGTTGCCACTAATGAACACTTTTCAAACACAGCATGCTAATATGTATGAGGCCACCAGCAATATGGGAAATCTGGCATTAAGTGGAGGTAAATTTGTTTTATCTGGAGTATTAAAAGGGTCCTCAACTCCATTGTATTGTTCCTCTGGGGACCAGTTATACAGTTGGATCTGCACAGCTTGAGTAGAAACCCACTGAGCGGAGGTGATGGCTATCAGGAGCCACAGGGCAGATAGGGGGACCGTTTTTATCAATGCACACGCTGTAATGGGGTCTTCCTGTTGGGGGCCCTTGACAGTACTTTCATGTGTTTGTTTGCTGTGCTGTGAGTGTGTGGCGTGTTCTGTGATCAGACAAAGTCACTGTGGGCCATTAGACCTCTGCACGCATGCATATTAGCACACATCTGGATATACTTCTTCTCACACAGTTATACCTACATACAGTCTGGAGGTCCATGTGACTCTTATCTTACAATTTCAGGACTTTTAGATAAAGCTTGTTAGACATTATACACCAAGACCAGGGACTGACCACTATATCTGCACACACACACCTGTCATCTGTTCCTGTAATGTCACAGTTTTGCACATAACAATTTTCTGATGCTGCAACCTAACAGGGGGTTTAACCCTCCTGTTGTCCTGCGGGTGAAAACTGACCTGTTTTAAAGTTTGAAAATATGGAAAAAATATGTATTTTCACAGTGAAACTTCTGATGTCCACATTTTCAACATTTTTGGGAAATCTTTGAATATTTTTTGGTGGAAAAAAAGAAATGTTAAAAATTTTTCTTAAGAACCTTCACAAAAAAATCAACCAAAATCCAGCGAAATTCACTGGATTTTGGTTCTGGTATTTAAAGGAAATATAAGAAGTTTTACTGATATATATGTGATCACTTTAGATATTTTCAGGATTTTTTGGGAAGATTTTTACTCATTTTTTGAAAATATTTACAAGAATTTTCATGCCAAATTTGGGAGATTTTTATTTTTTTTTAAATAAAACTTTTAAGGGAAATTTAAAGGAATTATTGGAATTTTCTTCTTGAAGGTTTTGCAAATTTTCTGAAATTTGGGGGAATTTTTGGACTTTTTTCAGACAGGGAAACAATATTTTTTTGGTGCCCCTAAATGAGGACAACAGGAGGGCTAATGTTAGAGTTTGATCGACATATCCATAAAGATTTTACAGCTTTGTACAGCAGAGGCCTCATCTGTGAGTTCAGTCTGTAAAGGTGGGACATGTCCACTCGCATCTCTTCCTTAAAAATCAAGTGATGAGTAAGGCTTAGGGCGGATTTGAAGAGAACATAGGAGCGAAACAGAGAAAAAAGGAAGCGCAAAAGACAGGTCGCGTTGGCCGGTGAAAAGAAACTGCTGCGATTTATACACGAGTTAGGTTTGGATCATGGTATGAGGTCCGCAGAGGGGGCGAAGGGGCTCTAATTCAGACCAGCCCCGAGTCAAAGTAACAGTTAGCAGCTCCGCGGTCTGTTAACTGGTGGACCAGGGCATGTCCTGTCATGTGGGTCTGTCGGTTTCATTCTGTTCTCCACAAGTTGTCTGTGGTGGGGCAAACTGTGTCAGTCAGTCAAAGCCTGGAGGGTGGTGGTAAGGTACCCGCTGGCCAATATACTAGCAATGAAAAACAGAATTGATAGGGAGACTAATTGCTTTTTTTACACAACAACATGATGGAAGTGCAACTGAACAAAGCCTAGAAAATGATATGGACTGAATTACTGAAGTGTGGTGCATGTATCCTACAGACTTCCTCTCCTACTAAGTAGATGAGTATGCAGGTGTATCAGTGTACAGTGCTCCTGATCCAGGTGCCCGTTCAGTAAAGTGTAAAGAATAATTTCCTTGTAAATAAGTAGTACATTCTTCTCTTGAGTTTTTGCAAAAGGCCTAGTAGCACTGGGGCTGTATTTTGATACAGTACTGTATTTTTTACCTTTGTTAATGTCAGCTGTGAAGAAAAAAGCTGCTAAAGACTTGTGTTACCATCGATGTCATTTTGTGGTGGCTGATTGAGAACTTTATTCATGTTCAGAACCTATAAGCTTGAGCTACTGGACTGAGAGAAAAATGAGAAATCTCAGAATTAATACCTTTCCTAAAAATATCCTCAGTTTTAGTATGTAGAGAGCTGTAGAAAGATGTAGGGCAGAATGAGGAGAGGGCAGAAAAGGCCGAGCAGGGCAGCCCACCCATTGCAGTCCAACATGCGGAGGGCAGATGTACAGGCGGGTGTGCACAGGGCTCCTTTCTGAGTACAAAAGGTTGATCTAAATAAAACCCAGCTGATGTTGCTGTTTTCTCCTCCGACCCAGCCCTCTCCTTCTCCGCTCCTCCATCTCTCGCTCATCTTTGTAGGCATCTATTACTAATCCTCTCGCACCGTTTGACCTATGACTCGGCGCCCATACTTTTTCACACACACACACCTCTTTTGTTCTGCTCCGGGCAGGTGTATGTGTGGCAGATCTCTGGGGAGCAGGTAAAGTATAAATCTATAGCCGCTCTGACATCTCACAGTCTCTGGTTCCCATTTGGCCCGATGCCCTGCAATCAGTCACTCCTCTGCTCCTCTCCTTCGCTTTCTTTCCTGTTCATTGTTCTCATTCTGGAGACGTTTCCAAAAACTTTGTGAAGTTCCTTGCGCTTTCAACCCAAGAAAAAGAAAAAGATATCATGCGTCTCACAAACACCCACATCGAAACCAATGATATCTAGTCCAACCATCTCTTCTTTTGCATTGTATTCTGCCTCGTAAGCAGCCATGTTAAACTGACGAGCAGTTTTAACGATAAGTTGAGCAGACTCAGTGAGTATTGTTGCTGACAGCTTGCAGCAGCAGCAGCACTGTGGGGGATGAATTCCCGCTCTGTTCTTTCATCTCCAGTCGTATCAGCTGGATCAGTGAAACGGCTTAATGTGGACATGTGTTTCTCACTGCTAACAGCCCGCTATAGGGCACAAATGCACAGAGAACAGGAAAGAGAGCGTGTGTTTTAAATCCCACACAGAACAGACAGATAAGGAAGTCTGCGGGATTTACAAGACCTTTAATTTGATGTTCATGCAACATCACGTGATCAAATTCTGCTCTACTCTATTGTCGAGTAAAAACCGTTCTTGATACAAAATCTTTCTTAATGAAGAAAAACTCAATTCAAGTAATTTCTGAAGTAATACTACAAGAATCACTGCTATCCATATTTTGTATGCTTGAAAATTAAACCAAGCATGCAAATTTGAACTTATTTGGGCAGTTGTGAAAACATAATATGCAAGAAAAAAAAAGATAAAACTTCGACATTTGGAAACTATGTGTAAGAGCTTGATACCACCATAAAGTAACTAACAGCAGCTGGTTAGCTTAGCTTAACATAAAACTAGAAACAGAGGAAAAGAAGCAGACTGACTCTGTCGAAAAGTAAAAAAGAAAATCTGCAACACTTCTTTTGAACACATAAAAAAATGAAAGTTTTACTCAAACAACTATTTTCCAAAATGTCAAACTATGACTTCAGTTAACATCTTTAGACTAAATTTTAGACATGTAATTGATTTTAACAGAAGCATAATAAAAAAAAATCATCTTTACATAATTTGAAGCAGTAAAACTGGGTAAAATGTGTTGTGGAAAAAGATTTAATAATGCCAGGCGTAAGTTGACAGAGTGAGGTTTGGGATGAACGCATGCGGATAAGACAGCAGAGTGCAACAGGAGAGAGAGAGTTCATTGTAGCAGCATTGGGGAGACAGACGACCACCAAAGAGGACCTCGGAGTTGGATTGGAAGCACATGGTGATATGTTCAGGCATTGAAACATTTGTGTATGACGACCAGGGCTGGTAGGGGAGGTCAGACGTGCTTTAGGAGACTCCCAGGGGACTGTGGGCTGAGATATTCACTTCAGAAATAGCAGCTTATGCAGGGCTAAGAAGGCATTCAGCCCCAAAGTGAGCCATGCAGTAAAACAACGCACAGGGCTGTACTGGTGGAAATGTGTTGCTTCAAGCACCAGCGAGACAATGAAAAAACATCCAGGAAGTCCACTGGACAATGGCTCATAATGCTGTGAGACAAGATTTTACAGCTCTGGAAGGTTTCTTGGCAACAATGGTGAAGTAAACAGTAGAAATTCACATCACGTCATACACAGTTTCTATTGACATTACGCAGTAATCTACCAGAGGTACATGTTTTGTATATTTGCTGAAGCCTTCTGAGTTGACAAACTAACTACACAGATGGACTGACATTCAAACACACAAAGAGTTTTTCACGCATGGCCATAGTTAGTCTGAAGTTAACATGAATGTAGTTGAACTGTCAAATGTAAATAAGTCAAACAGAAAATAAACCAGCAACCTTCCAGGTTAAAGCGGGGAGAAATTTACCCAAGTGCGTACAAAATTGCAAATGATTTTTTATTTTAAAAAATGTATTTATCCGCAAATAGAAATTCTCTTTTTGCATGCAACAGTTTGTTAGGCTGGTGTCAGAGTGCAGGATCAGCCACACTAAGATCAGGTTAAGGGCCTTGCTCAAAGGTCCAACATCAGTAAACCAAAGCCTTCACCACTGAGCCACTACTACCAAACATTCATCTGACTTTATGATCTTTTACAGAAAAGCTGTGTCTCAAACCTCACGCGATGTTTCAGATTTACTGTATCTTAGTTGTGAAATGTTGTTTTTTGCATATCCCAATCGGGCTCGGGTCAGCCATAGTACAGCATCCCTGGAGCAGGAAGGATTAAGGGCCTTGCTCAAGGGCATGCATTGGGGTTTGAACCTCTGATCAGTAGTCCAGAAACTGAACCGTTGCGCCACCACTGCCCCATTTCCCATCTACATTTCTTTGACCTGTTCATTTATTTGTGCAAATATTTCAGAATAAAAGTTTTTTAAAATGAACAAATTGTTTTTTTTCTTTCCTAACTCATTTCACTACCCCTACATTCACCTGAACTAAATCACCCAAAAGTATGTAAAGTAATTAAAAGTAGCTCCACCTCTACCAGTTACAAAAGTAAAATGCAATGACCCAATAATCCATTACTGTTGATGATAATAACTTAGGAAAAAAACACATGGTTTATATTTCTGCAGAATTTGTGCTTTTACTTAAGTTGAAAACTGAATACAGGACATTTCCAGGTAATGTTGCATTTTTATATGGCTATTTTTATGTAAAAACTCCACGTAATTCATCCACCACTGACTAAAATACAGTGCAACTTCAAACTCTCTGATCTTCACCTTCTACTGAAACCTGGCATTAACAAAGTCGGGTGATGCTTCCAGGACCTTGAAGCAGTCCAGAGGCTGATTTAAGCCTCGGTGTATCTTGCTGTGTGTTAGATCTCGGGAGACCACGAGAGGGCCCGTCCATCACAGTCAGAGAGTTTACTGAGGTCTGTCATAAGGGCAACATTTCATTCTGACAGTTCAGGACAAGTGCCAGCCTGCTTCCAAAGAAACGCCAGCTTTTACTGGACCGATTCAGGTGGCCACAACACAACTATTGTTAAAATATGGCAGGAAATCTGGTGTTGTTCACCAAGAAAATGTTTTCATTTTGATGCCGGCAGTCTCTTGCGGTCTTCACATCAGCTTGGCATGTGCAAAGGCTTCTATACGGAGCTGTTAAACTATTGTCGCTATTTCATGCAGAGCAGCAAATGCAACAAAGACTGTAGATAATGCCAGCACTCAAACGGTCAAGACAAAAACCCATATTATACACTTGTGAAGTTAAGGCTTCTGATTGAGGTCTAGCTTTCTTGTGTCGAAGCTTTGAACAGGTATGTTTGCATACTGGTGATACTGCTCTGATATTACATTACATGCAGTTTCATCCCACCCAAGCTGAAATCAAGACAGCAGTTTTGTCCAGGTTTTAACATGGCAGGAAATTGAAGGCCAGAGACAGACTCTCAGGGTTTCAGAGTCTTTCAGACATGCCTGCTGGGCTTCAGTGAACACACAGGATGAGCTTGCTTTGACCTCAGTGGCATTTACAGACAACCAGAAAATTGTGTTCGAGTTTCGTTTCTACTGGAGGGAAAGGATGTGATGACCTGAATGAATGTATTTTTCCACTTGCTTTCTTAGAATGCCACTTCTGAGAATTAAAATTATACAAAAGTTCTTCGGAATCACGCTGTCAATCGCAACATGCACACAATTACTCACCGATTATATACCAAAGCACATGCTTCAAGTGTGTGTCAGCAATTTCACTTTCACCAGCAAAAATAATGGCCGCTGTTGGATCAATGAGTCACAATTTTAGCAAAGCATTACACGGCCATGTGTCACTAAGTGTATGCTGATTTGTTTGGACGTCTGGGATGTAGAGGCAGTCTGGTCTGAGTTCAATTGCTTGTCCATGAGTGTCTGTTTATGTAGTATAAACTATCTGTTACATCCTGTTGATGAACTCATCTTAGCATCCGCCTTTTGTACAGTAGCATGCTTTTATATCATTTCATTTTGTGCTATGGTTTTGCGGCTGAGCACACAATATGGACTGCCACTAAGCTGAAGCCACTATCTCAAACAATGACTGAAGGACTCACACCACTGATTTTACACTGATCAAAGTCCATTTTAGGACTTGGGAGTACTGCCGTGTATGTGAAAAAAGTTATGTAAAGCCTTTCATGGTTGCAGCCAGAATAGTGTCGAATCTGATAAATTTAGAACTGGATAGGTCTGAAGACTACAAATGTGAAAATTCGAAAAATCTGTGTGTGGAGTTACAGAGAAGTGAGCTTACCAGACATCTGTAGCCTGATCCTCATCTCTGCCTGAGGCTGAAGGAAAAGATCGAGGCTGCAATAGCTGCAACGGGCATAACACATGTAAACCTGTAAGTAAACTGTCGATGGCTAGGTTGCATTCTGGATAATGTGGGCTCCAAACTTTGGCAAGGTAGAATATGTGAAATAAAAACTATTACAAACTGTACAAAACTATATTATACAGCAGTTTTTTTTGTGGTCTACTGTATTGACTTTGTCTATGATGAAGCGGCTTTCACACAGGACAGGGTATGCTGTGCGCTCGCCACAGGGTTTAGCGCACAGCCCATGGAGAAAATTAGGCAGAGTTTGCAAAACCTCTTGTAGGGCGATGTCACCATCCCTGAAACAGGAAGCTATCAGTTTGATGCTAGCCTTGTTAGTACAGAGCAAGTATTAGCACTATCTAAATGACAATATATGTGCACTAAGGTCATGCTATATAAACAAAACTGAAATAATATACACAATTATTACATCTTCTTACAAGTTTATGTTCACATTTGCATAAAAATGATTTGCAGGTATTATTTTTGTCTAAATACAGTATGTTGCTGCAGACAATGGCTAGGTTGGTCACTATTCATAACTTTATTTATTTGTTTCATATAGCACCATTTAAAACTAGAGTTTACAAAGTGCCATACTGACAGGGCAAAAAAAGAAAGGAAGGATACTCAGGAAGAGTGTAAGTCTGTAATCACAAAGTTTGGCAGTTGATCATGAGTTGAAGTGTCCTTTGGGCAAGACAATGTAACCCAAGTTGCTTTAACTGGCAAGCAAGCACCTAACAAGGCAGCTCTGCGTGAGTGTGTGTGAATGGGTGAGAAACACACTGTAAAACGCTTTGTCGAATCCTAAATAGGGTTAAAAGTTGCTATGTAAGTACAGGCGATTTACTGTTTCTATTACTGACACCCCCCACTCTCATTCAGACAGATAAACAGAAGCCCCACACAAAGTTTTCTATAGGGCTTTAAGGGTTTCATGTTTTGTATGGAGACTGTGCATGGCTTGATGTTACTGTTTGTGCCAGGAATACTAGTCTCTGTCTGAGCCCCTTGATGTCTGCTGAGATCACTACGGTTGGTATTGCAGAGACTGGGACTAGTGGGGGTGACCACCATGCTGAGGTCCTACCTCCCAGTATGTGTGTGTCTCTGGTACAGAATGCCTGGGACTAGACCACATTTGATTTTTATACGCTTGTGGTTAACAGGAGCCAGATGTAGCTGCCTTCGGGGAGCTTAGCATCGAAACAGCCATTTATTTCTCTTTTTCACTCTCTCTAATGAGATGTGTGCATGCTTTCATACAAGTTTGTACATATGTGTGAGTCAATACAGCTACTACACCCCAACAATTATTTCTCTATCAGGTATCAGAGCTGGTATGACTTTGCTTGCTTAAGTAGCGGCACCAAAGACAGGATGTATCCTGTTAAGATGACAGGGCGTGAGAGTGACGGGATCCAGGATTTCATCGCACAAAGATAAACGAGAAACAATACATCAGAGTGTCAGAGGACTTGCATTTCTCTGGACACTCAACCTGGCCCTGAGAACAAAGAAGATTCATGAAGCGTAAGTGAGAGGTGAAGCAAGAGTATAACACACACACACGCACACACACACACACGCACACGCGCACACGCACGCACGCACGCACGCACGCACGCACGCACGCACGCACGCACGCACGCACATGCACACACGCACACACACACACACACACACACACACACACACACACACACACACACACACACACACACACACACACACGCACACACACACACGCACACACGCACAACACACAAGAGCAAATTACATTGCATTAAGGTGATAGAGTTTATTCCGAAACATTATACTGGCCTCATGATTTCAGTGCATTCAGGTCTGTAGTATCGGCATTCAGTCTGTAATGACAAACAGGATATTGAAGGCATCAAAACAGAATTTTCAGGCTTTATTGAACAAATATATAGATTAGTACTGCAAAAGAGAGTAGAGAGCAAAAGAGCAGCGATTGAGAAAGAAGGGAGAGTGTTAATTGAAAGCGAATGTGTCTGTTCTGGATGCTGGTCAGAGATGGGCTGAAGTCCCAGTTGGCTTCCACATCAAAGGCCCTCCCCGCATGTCTCGAGCGCACCTGCAGCCGGTTAAACCCTGCTGTCATCACTCAGGGCGTGGAGGGACCCCTCCTACAATTTAGAGCCCTCAACACACATCCTTTTTCCAAAGGGCCATAATGGCCCGCCCTCAAGAATTCAACCTAAAATACCAAGTAGCCCAGACAAGTTTCACTACAGAAATGAACGTCAATCACACGCTGTGACTGCTCACAGAGCATCCACACAGCATGAGTCCTGCAGCTTTAACCACAAGGTCCACGCCAAATCCATCACAGGTCACACTGAGCTCAGACAACCTCAACCACAGTATCTGGACTGAGGGTTTCATGGACCCCCAAATTTACAAAAGTTAGCCACAGAATCTTCTGTTGTGGTTCTATGTTTAATTACTAATTTGTAGAACCATAAAACTGCTATGTGGACAGACTTACAGTTGAAAGATATATTCACAACTGTGCTCTCCCATGGTAAAGATAAATGGAAAAAATTACTATATCCAGAATATCCATATTGTGTCAGAAACTTATTTTTCACCTGGAATAAACATTTAGCTCAAGAAATGGCTCCAGTGACAGTTATCAATTCTGTTTTGCCTCCATCTCAACATGCAAACAAACATACATCTCACCTTAATAATGTTAAAAACTTTCATTCAGCCACTCACAAGAATTTGCATTCAGTAACTGATCAGAATTTAAGAGCATGCAGTATCAATTACTGTAATTGCAAAAGGTGAGAATGGCTAAGAAATATGTTGGATTATCTATACACTGCATTGTGTGTTATACAACGTTAAGAATGAGGTCAAAGTGTCCATGAATATGGGATGCAGCCACATCTACATTTTTGAATCTACCAGAGCTTCATTTAAATTCCAGTTCTGAACAGAACCTGACAGAATAAGTTGTTCCTAATTCGTCTTGGAATCTGCTGGAATGACCTCAAGGACTACAACTCATGTAGCACACACCAGCTCCACTCTGCTTCCAGCTGTCCACACTATAAAAGAGAGAAGTTTAGAAATAAGGTGAGATTTATAAGACTAAAATACTAAAGAGGCTTGGGATCTAATCTGGACCAGAGTTATGTTTTATATGTGTTATACATAGCAATCAAAGCACAAACATGCGGGTACACCTGTTCAATTGCTTGTTAACACAAACAGCTAATCGGCCAATCACATGGCTGAAGCTCAATGCATTTAGACATGTAGGCGTGGTAAAGACAACTGGCTGGAGTTCAAACCAAGCATCAGAATGGGGAAGAAAGGGGATTTAAGTGACTCTGAACGTGGCATGGTTATTGGTGCCAACAGGCTGGTCTGAGAATTTCACAAACTGCTGATCTACTGGGATTTTCACACATAACCATCACTAGGGTTTATAGAGAATGGTCCAAAAAGAGGAAATATCCAGTGAGCGACAAAAAAGCCTTGTTGATGTGAGAGTTAAGAGGAGAATGGGTAAACTGGTTTGAGATGATAGAAAGACAACAGTAACTAATAACCACTCGTTACAACCAAGGAATGCAGAATACCGTCCCTGAAAGCATAACACATCCAACCTTGAAGAAGATGAGCTACAGCAGCAGAAGACCACACCAGGTGTCACTCCTGTCAGCTAAGAACAGGAAACTGAGGCTACAATTCACACAGGCTCACCAAAATTGAACAATGGAAGGCTAGAAAAACGTTGCCTGCTCTGATAAGTCTCGTTTTCAGCTGTGATATTCAGATGGTCACAATTTGGCATAAACAACATGAAAGCATGGATCCATCCTGCCTTGTATCAACGGTTCAGGCTGCTGCTGGTGGTGGTGGAGAAATGGGGTGGAGGATATTTTCTTGGCACACTTTGGGCCCCTTAGTACCAACTGAGCATCATTTAAACTCCACAGCCAACCTGAGTATTGCTGCTAACCATGTCCATCCCTTTATGACTGCAGTGTACCATCTTCTGATGGCTACTTCCAGCAGGATAATGCTCCATGTCAAAAAGCTCAAATCATCTCAAACTGGTTTCATGAACATGACAATGAGTTCACTGTTATCCAATGGCCTCCATAGTCATGAGATCTCAATCCAATAGAGCACCTTTGGGATGTGGTGGAACGGGAGATTCGCTTAATGAATGTGCAGTTGACAAATCTGCAGCAGCTGCAGATTTGTCATCAGAGGAATGTTCCAACACCTTGTTGAAAGTATGCCACAAAGATTTAAGACAGCTCTGAAGGTAAAAGGGGTCCAACCTTTTACTAGCAAGGTGTACCTAATTAAGTGATGAGTGAGTGCATATCAGAAAAAAAAGATAATTTGAGCTGTCTGATTCTCATTTTGTGATATTATGAAACTTACTGTGCTGATTATAAGCAGCCATGGTGACTAAAAATGACTCATATCTACACAAATACACAGTTGTGCACAACTTTCATTCCTAAAAATAACCACTGATATTGAGGGGGTTTTTTGACCCTAGATGGGAGGCGTGTGTCTAAATTTCTGTGACTGTCTCTTGGCTGTGATGCCGCTCAGTGTATATTCTGGTACAGCCTCCAGAGTAAAAGGCATACCTGGCATGGACTAAATATACAGCTCTGCTTACTCTATTTGACTCAACTTCTGAATGAGTTAAAGAAAAACACTGCCTCCCACCCATGAAATGTGGGTAGTTGTTCAATCATTATGATTTTAGTCTTGTTTTACAGGTTGACTCACTCTTGAGCCTATGTAAAGAGTCACAGACAGAAAAGAAGGATTCAGTTGAGTCCACTGATTCACTATGCTACCTCAGCTAGCCACCATGTGACCAAATGCCCATGACCTGCCGTGTACGTCACACAGACAGTTCCCTACTAAAACAGGAAACTACTCAGCACAAACTCAGTTCCACTCAGAAGGAGCAAATACACAGTCTGGGCTGTAAAACTGGCCAGCATCCTTAAAGGTAATTTCAATTTACATTATTTTAAAATATGGAATTTTTTGAAATTTTAATGTTGTAAATTAAAAAGGGAAATCCAAGCAGTTGGCTTACAACTGATCACAGTGCATCTAATATGGATTATATATGCCTAATTATTTCTGTCTGTGTGTATAATTGTCCTAGTCTATGTATTGCCAGTAGAGCATGCCTGTTTTCCAAAGAAGTGTCTGAGACGTGTTAAACGTCAAAGAGGCCACGCTGCCCAGGATATCCCTTTGATGTCGTCTGTATCACCTGCTGTACAGCCTCAGTGTGCGTCTGTCTGTTCACGTTCATGTGTGCATGCTTCACAACCACGCAGCATGACGGCATCTTCCAGTGACCCAGTAAACATTCTATTACAGAGTTATCATGACTACATCTATAGACACTCTGTGTGTTCACAGGAGCTATAAAATCTATTAATGACTGGCTATCCAGAGGATAAAGCAAGAAAGGCTCACAAGAATGCAGAGCTTAGCCCTGTAGAGGCCAACCATGATGTAACATAAGGGTACATAGTGTAGCAGCAGTTATGAAAGTATGTGTGAGCATTTTTTACACCTGTGCAAGCACAGTTTTTCTCATGTGCATGTCTTTTGTTGCAACTTTGGCATCAGGGGCAAAGTAGTTGACAACAGGCTCTGACACCTTCTCTGAGAGCTTGCCAAACGTTTCAGAAGCTTCCAAAGTTCCAGTGTCACTGTATTTGTTCAGGGCAGTTTATCTCTGTCGGCAGATCTAAATTTACAAGACAATAAATTATCATAGATCTGGTTCTCTGGCTTGCCTGCATGCATGTGCACACACACGTGCACACACATATTGTGGCTTGTCTGTCCCTGGAGGACTGTATATTTTTAGGGTCTGTGTTGTTTCTGACCTTTCATTAGCTTTACAGATAATGTTACAGGATTTTCAGATGATTATTATCTAAACACACCCTCAGGCCTGGTGCTTCTATTCTCTCAGCTACTTAACATGCAGAGACGATGGCAGTATTAAGTCCATTTCAAATAAGCCAACTGACTGGAATTAAGACTTAATTGAGACAGATCTACGAAAAAACACATTATCTGTGTTTATGTTTTCATCAACAGTGACCTCTTGTGACCATGTGAGTTATGACAGCTGTGGAGGAAAGGCAAAAGTAGCTTGGTGTTGTAGGGAGGAGGTTGGGGTGGGTGGCTGGGTGTAGAAATACCCTTATTCTCACCAACAAGTCAACTCTGGTTTTTTTTTACCACGACCACGATCACTTAACCAAATAACTGCAGATGGTCAGAAATGCTCATAAAAACGTTTTATCTGTATTAGGAAGCTAAAATAAGTTTTCGGCTAGCAGGGGCACCAGTTTAGAAACTTTATCTCCAAGTCAGGTGGAACAAAATGAAGAACAGCATTAATCACTTCAGCCAGAGCCTCCTAGTGGTTATAGAAATTATAATAGGAGCAAAGAAGTACATGAGGTGATGATGAGACTGAGGGATAGAGTGCTAAAGTCCATTTAGGGAGGAGGTTGGAGACAAAACATTGACTTTAGCATGCTAAATTGTTTTTTTTTCCATTTAATTTGTTATCATTTTAAACTGGCAGTCAACATGACAACCCTTAAAATGAATCAAACCTTTAATATCGTAACCATGCCAATGATGAACCCCTAACATTAGCAAAGTGCTCAATTTAACCCAAAATCCCCCATGATTCTCTAATCTTGGTGAATTACTTATTTTAACACGACCCATAATCTTTTCTGAGACATGCTCTGACTTGTCTGTGCTGAAATCTAACCAAATCTTAAAAATAAACATCATAAAACAGATTTATTTATGTCCCCTGTAACAGTTTTGGAAGACACAGAGGAATTATGGTGTGCTGTTTATGGAGGCGCCAGATCAGAAAATGTGTTTATGTGCTGTTCTAGATGTCATACACAAACAAAGTACTTTGTTATTACTAGTTATTTTGTTGTTTAGGACGGAGTGCTTGATATTAGTAATGACATATTTGGAAACTGGATGTTGGAAATTTGGTTATCTTTTCCTAACTTGTTTCAGTTCACCTCCTTGTTGTCCACCTGTACCCCTTAACGTCCCACCGGTGTGGGAACTCGGCCAGGCCTGACGACAGGCTGGCTTCTCCTCTACAGCCTGCCAGCAGATGGGAATACACACTGAGCTCATCACTGGACTGCCCAGCTGGAGGCTGCCCACAGTATAATCCCCACAGTGGACACATTACTGGGCCATTAGTCCAACTCTTCCACCTAGAGTGCATGCCTCTGGCTTGCCCGCAGTTCATTCAGCCCATTCCTTTTTCTAACTGCAACTTTCCTGTCAGAAATAATCCTGAGTAATTATAATGTATCAACACAGAAATCAATTGGATTAGTCCAAAACCCCTGCCTCTGTAAATCTCACCTTTATCCCTCTTTCACCCAGCGTTTAAACACAGCAGCCCCCGTCAGTACTTTTCCTCTGAGGAGACTGTTGCCAGATTGGACCCTGTACATCAGGGCAAACTTTTCCTCTAACTGACAAGGAGGCACTTGACTCTGTTATTGTTTATGAAGAGAAAGCTGGGGTCAAGTTCACAAGCTGGGAGAGAGAAAGACAGAGAGAGAAAGTCTGTTCCAGCTCCAGCCCCAGGAGAAAGAGCATAACTCAGCCATGTTTGTGCTTCCCTAATTCCTTTTGATTTAGCAGAAAATAGAGAGCAAAGCTGCAGCGGACAAATATTCGCCATGGCTTAGCTTCTTTGCCTCACCTTGCAGCCTCTCACAAACCTGTAACCAATCTGCTCTGGGTGTTTGAGCGTGCACACAGCAAAGTGTGTCTCATTCTAATAGCAGTGGCCTGCCTGGCAAGCTGTAAGCACAAATACAAATGTCTCTAAAAGAAGCTTAGCTTTAACAGCAGCTTTGGCATAAACACTGGAACTGTTTTCTCAAGCTTTTGATGAAATAGCACTTTGCAACAGCTATTGCTAATTCTAATAGTTTCAATTCCGACAGGGATTTTCCTGATTTGTTTGCTTGTTTGTTAGTATTAATTGGGTCAGCTGAATTTGACTGTGGCATTGTGGATCCAACAAACACAAACTCGCAAAAGTTCAACCTGCGCTGGCGCCTCGCAACAAGTCAAGAAGCAGTTTTTTTTGGAATTTGTGAAAGGTTTTTGGATACTTAAAAGCAGATTTTAATCTGTCAGGAGCTGTTCAAGGACAATGAGAAACATCAGAGTTTGGATGATGGATGACAGGATGCGGCCGAGCCTGAAGACAACATGAACGCACAAACAAGCATGGGAATAAAGGTAAGATGGTTGCACTCTGGAGACAATAGTGTGTATGAGCATGTGTGTGTGTGTGTGTGTGTGCATGTTTTATTCCAGCGCTGTCTCAGCACTCTCACTCTCTTACACATGTGGTTCACATTTAATCCATAGTGCTGTTCCACTGGACGATTTGGCTCTGTTCTCTCGGTACCACATTCCCTGCTTTTTTCTCTGACTTTTTGCTGTGCTTTACCTGATGCATGGCTGCAGAAATAACACAGATTTAGATAGCATTTGTTAATAATAATAATGTATATCAGTATTTATGTCTTTATTTTTCAGGGACTGCACCTGTTGAATCACGTTCATGTTTGCTTTTTCAGTCTGAAGGGTCATGTGATGTACATATTAAGCATGTGAACAACATTAAGAGTACAGGACAGTTCAAACGTATCATAAATATAAAGTGAATATGATAGGTTGATTCTAATTGCTAAAATTGCCAATAACAATAAACTACAGCATTTTGCAGCATTTCCTATTTAAGGAAATAATATATATACTGCATATAATAAAAACACTACTTCCTTAGTGGAGAGGCCTTTTAAATATGAAAAAATAACATTTTTCTGTGATTTAATTATCTGGTTTTACTGGGTTGTAAAATAAAGGCGCCATCATTAGTTGTAATAATTTCTGTCTGTGGTTACAGATGAACTCCGCGCAGTAAGACCGTCTCCACATCAACAGCATCCTCATGCCGACGCGCACACGCACGCACACATACACGCGCCTCTCCATCCATCCCTCTTTTTAATATCTCCTTCCTAGTCAAACTCCGTAACCCCTGCCTCTGCCCAATGAGCGAGAGGAGCTGTCAGCAGCGAGCCCTCCCTCATCTCTCTTTCTCCCCCCTTTCTCTCTCTCTCTCTCAGCTCAGACTCTGTCCACGGTGCACTAATAAAGGAGAGGTCCGGCGAGAGCATCCGACCCAGCAGAGAGTCACACAGCCGACAGAACCGCAGCCAGTCTGGCATCTGACACCGTTTGGCTCCTTGGCCCTATTTCTGCCTCTGAACTGAGCAGAAAAAATACAAAACAAACGACAAAAAAAGTGTTTGGGGAGCTGAAATATAGAGACGGCACTTGTTGCGCTCCTCGTCAGGTAAACCTCCACACATTGGCAGCCTAAAGCGCGCATTGGAGAGCCTGGTGCGCACATGGCACCGAATACGCACAACTCGCTCTGCTGACAGCCGCAACATGGATCCACACACTGGATAATGAGGCCTTTCTGCTGTCTGGGCGCATAACTTCTTTCACAACACAATTGAAGTTAGGATTTTCCTCTTATATTAAATTTTTTTCCTTCATTTTTTTTTTTTTGGAACATTTGTGCGTAAAAAAAAGGAGAGGAAGCGTCATGCTGGGCTTAAACAGGATTCTCAGCCTCCGGGCGGCTCGGATTCAGCGATGTGGTTCTCCGGGAGTCAGACTCTCATCCCGGTCTTCTTCGTGCCAGAACGCCGGTGCCGGTTCGAGGATTTATTGTGCGTGTCTGTTGCTGCTGCTGCTGGTGACGCCTCGGGTGGACTCTTCGTGGTGGTGAGTCTGCATCCATCATAGACACAGGCCTGCCTGAATGGAACTGTGTAATAATAATAATAATAATAATAATAATAATAATAATAATAATAATAATAATAATAATAATAATAATAATGAGTCTAACTGCAAATGGAAACTACTCGGATTACTGTCTTGCTTTGGGTCTTTACTTACAAACTTAAGGGATTTAAACTGCCAGCAACTTTAACTTATGATGACCATTTTAATAACCCTTTTTCCAAATCCCATTCCAATTAATTCGGCAGCGATTTTCCAGCAGCAGACCGACAAGGCCATTATGAGGTTTGAGGGTTTGCATCAGTTAATTTATTATCGCAGACATCACTGATACTTTTCTCATCAGTGTTGCTGCTGCTGCACAAAGTCAGTTGCAACATTTTATTATTCCTTTCCCCCCCATTGCACTAATTTTGTCAGAGTCTTCACATATGCTATTATTTGCCACGATTGAGTGCACCGACTTGTAATTTTATGAGGCAAAGAAAAACTCCAAATGTGTTATTTTGTCATCATTTAATTTAATTCCAGCCGACAGGGCCCCCCCCCCCCCTTTTTTTTAGAAAAAAGAGTGTAAAAAAAGTAGCATTAACGGTGGAAATAGGCTGAGTTATGAGTTTGTGAATGAGATTCGAGCTTCTTTAGGATTTTGTGTCTAAAAAAACCGCATTTTCTTCGTGTCAGTTTGTTGGCCTGCCATGTTGAGTAAGAATAATAGAGCGATAAATGTAATTTATGTCGACGCTGTTGGCTGTAGCGCGTGTTGAGCTCAGCTGGAGCCCAAATTCGACAAGGCAGAGCGAGTCATTAATTCACCAGGTACCACTCACACATACAAGACTTCACTAAAATACACCCCCCAAAAAACCCAGTCATCTGGAGCATAGGTGAGGGGTTAGAAAAGATCTCATTCCCTGCGCAATAACATAAGTGAAAATGTCCATGTGTGTGAGTGTGTTTATAGGAGAAGTGTCTGTGTGTGGGCGGGTATGAGGGCTGATGGAATGCCTAATAGTTTGTGTAGATTAAAAGCAGTTATGGGGAGTAGTGGGGAGAGAGAGAGTGTGTGTGAGTGTGTGTGTAGAGGATTTACTTAGACATTACTGGGCTTTGAGGGGGGAATTTAGTGTAAAGGAGATATACTACTTAGCCTTAACTGTTTCTCACACTTTCTCTAGGCTGGATGGTAAGTGATGATATGGAGAGATCGGAAGCTTGAACACCCCGTCGTGGTTGCGGGAATGATTGTGGGATGTTACAGCCACTTATGTAGGAGTTATTATATTCTTTCAATAATTGTCATGAAACAGAAATGTGTGATGGTATCATTCATCCCCGTGTGTGTCCAAGCCTGTAGCGACAAGTTTGGCTTATGTTTGTCGTGGCAAAGCTCCTTTTCGATTCCCTCATCCATAACAGACTTCATTTATTGCATCTTTGGCTCATTTGTTAAGGAGTTCCAAGAGATTTATTCTCAATCATGCTCGAGAAAATGGCCAGATTATGTAACACCCAGGATTGCTTGAAAATACAAAAAAGCGGCAAGAGTTGTGGCAGCGTAATCCGAAATCAATAGAAGAGTTTCCTATTTGTCTGCCACTTGTCTCCCTCCTGTGATCCACAGTTTAGTCTGAGGGCTTCACAGCATGTTGTTTTAGACCTGTGGATAATGATTTACTATCCTATAAAATCCTCAAGTCCTCCTCACTCTAAGAGAGAGAGAGAAAATTAAGTGTGAATTGCTGCTCTGGCACTTCCCTTTGATGAGCACTCTGTACTTTTTTTTCCTCCTCTCTAATCCCACTCTGGGGAGTACAGAGTCTCCAGTCTCCATCCTCTCGCCCGGCCTCATAAAACACGACCACACAGCTACAAGCTCCTCGGCCTCCCCTCGCTGGCCCGCCAAAGCCCTGCAGCCACCGAGCTGCAAGAGGTCTCATGTGCACACGCACAGAGGCACAACAATAGCAAAGAGTTTAGTTTTGGACAAGCTCAATGCAGTATTTATCTTGATAGGATACTGTAAAAGTCGGTTTTATTGGGGCAGATAGAAGGGCTGGGAGAAGCACGCATGGTGAGTAAGATGAGAGCAATTAGGCAAAAGACAGAGGAGTAAAGTGAGTAAATGGGGTCTTAGTTTGACAGCGTTATTGGAGGCCCCAGACTTTGCGCTCTGATTTGTGACAACATGATTTCGACTCTCCCGTTGGGAAACATTTAAACACACATACACACACAGGTCTTGTGGGGAGAGGTTAAGTGCTTATTTATTTGGAGAGTGGAGTAAATGGTTTCCACTCCCCTCCTACTCGCAAACCTTAAACTGTTAAGTGTAGTGAACTCTGACTCACAGAGGACTGTTCCTGCAGCTCTCCTGCTTGCTCCGACAGTGTGTGTCCACTTGTGTGTTCACATGGGGCATCTATGTGTAGTAATCAATTACATTATACCATCAGTCACTGTTTTCTGCTGACTACTGCGTCTCAAGCCTTCTGAAGTGCATTCAGTTCATAATGGCTTTGAATTTTCTTGTCTTTTTGGCAGGTATATTGGTGCGCTAGGGGCTCGTGTAATCTGTGACAACATCCCAGGCCTCGTGAACAAGCAGCGGCAGCTCTGCCAGCGCCACCCTGACATAATGCAGGCCATCGGCGAGGGCACCAAGGAGTGGATCAGAGAGTGCCAGCACCAGTTCAGACACCATCGGTGGAACTGCAGCACGCTGGACCGCGACCACACCGTCTTTGGACGTGTCCTGTTACGGAGTAAGTATCCCGACACATTCTGCTGACTAATAACCGACTGTGTGGCCAAAGATCATCGACAGTAACCCCGAACCTTCTCCCCATTCGTGATCACCTCTCACCTTTCTTGTTCACTTTGCCAGCCTTATCTCTCCCTTCTCCTCTCTGTCCTTTTCCACTCGCTCTGTTCTTTCTCTGATCTTTCCTTCTCATGGTCTACGTACGCTGGGTGCTCCATGTTTATAGCCACTAATGGACTGTTGTAATGCCTTATGCCTCGTCAATAAACACACAGGCTTTAAGACGTGGGCTCGTCGTCATTTTGTTTTTCCACTTCTGCCAAACCTCTTCGTTGTGTAACACAGTCATGCATATACATATGGGCGTACATGCATGTTCACATACTTATTTCTACAGTCTTATGGCCAGTGCATGCATAACTCATTCCTATGACAGCTGTAGAAGTGAGAATGGCTGAAATCTATTTATTAAATAATAGCAAGACGGGCTCTTAAATAAATATACTCAATACACAGGCTGCATTAGTGTCTGGAAACCACCTGCTATTTTAGCACAAAGGCTTGCATGATAAATTATCCATCATGCATCATCAACGTACAACATGATCCTACACCTGCAAGTTGCTTAGTGTAGCTGCAATGCTAAATCTTTGGGATTATGGACAAGGATAAAGCTTTCTCTACTTTATTGCATTTGGCCTATATTTTAATGTTTCAACTGCAGCAGTTCATTGTAATATCCGGTTGCATAAAAAGGTGTTTGTCTCCACAAACTTAGTTTCTGATGTCACTGACTTTCCACGGGTTGTTACTGTGCCTTTCCAGCCATCCCAAGCATGTTCGGGGGCCGACGATGCATGGAAAAAGTAGCAGATATGGAGATACAGGCTCTACGTGTGTGTGTGGCGGACAGGAATAAACAGTAATGTAGATGTAAATATTTAGAGAGATATTCTCACTGTCAGACAAACAGCGTAGGTTTGAAAGATGACCAGCAATGCCCTCCTCGGTCCTCTCCCACATACACCCCCTCGGCACCCACTGCCCCCATCTCCTCACCTCACAGATGAAATGGGACACTCCAGTGAATACACAACGAGCAGGTTGGATCACAAGGCCTTTTTGCAGAGTGAATGGGAACCTTGCTTCCAGATACAAAATGTCCCTTTCTTAATATATCAGCATACTTTGCAATATTATTTCAATTGTTAGTGCGTGCGTATTTTCATTTCACAGTTCTTTATCCTTATATGAGTTGCCGAAAGTTTTAAATGCATAAATGCATGCATTATTAATTGATCCTTGCTTGCAGATTATGGAATAAAAACAAATATCGACTGCATGCGAGTATAGCCAGAAACAGAGACAGTTCAAAAGAGCCGAGTCAAAATTGACGGCTGCATGGTTGAAGCAACAGGCACTTTCAGTCCCTAGTCATTACCTATGGAGCAGTATTACTCTGTGACCAATGCAAACACAAATGTTAAGTCAGTCACACGTAATGTAAGTCAAACGTGTTATGTGACTTGTGTAGAAAGGTCAGGCATATGGGTTCTGTAAAGCGTCTCGAGACAATTTCACTGTAATTGCCGCTATATAAATAAAATTGAATTGAACTGAATTGAACTGAATTGAATTGAATTGAATTGAATTGAATTGAATTGAATTGAATTGAATTGAATTGAATTGAATTGAATTGAATTGAATTGAATTGAATTGAAAGGTGTATATTGAAATATAAGTGGCGGCTGGCTGATACGGTCAAAACATCAAATCCGAAACTTTTTCATGCATTTGGATGTTAGATGTTTGTGAGACGGATGAGTCAATGTCCAACGGGTCAAAAGATGGAGCTAAATGTGCTTAGAAAATGACAATGATCTGGTTATGGCATACTGTAATCGTATGTGTGGAGATGGCATGTTAGCATTAGCGGAGAGTTGGGGTGCAGCTAATGATCATTTTCCTTGTTTGTGAAACTGTTGATTAGAAGGTCTATAAAATGTAAGAAATTAGTCTGAAAAAAAATGCTAATTAGTGTTTCCCAGAGCCCAAAATGACATCCTCAGATATCTTGTGCTGCATCCACAACGCAAAGATATATGGTCCATTATTGTGGAGGAGTAAAGAAACAAGAAAATACTATTATGTAAAAGATGGAGTCAGATAATTTAGATTTTTTTTCTTTGAAAATTAGCCAAATTAATTTAATAGTAGACTACTAATTGATTAGTCAGTTAATCATTGCAGCTCGAAAGGAATTTATTTACATGACTCTACCATTTATTTAAGTGTTTGGGGTGATTTGTTTTAAAGCGTTAGTTCCAGATGGTTGCTAAGGGATCAGGCTGTGACTAAAACCATTAGGACACTTCAATGTCTTTATCAGATTTCATGGCTGATTGCTGTTTAAATAACTTCCTTTGGGCAGACTGACAGACCAAATGACTGGACCATATAATAACTATCATGCGCACAAGCAGCCAATTAAGAAAAAAGTTTAATTTGGGTCCAGCGGTTTCCTCCATTTGTATTTGACTTTATCTACAGAAACACCAACTGAAGATTATTTATGTTTATTAGGTTGACAAAAGGACTAAAGGTGAAGAAATACTTCCTCTCACTGCCATGTTGTTTTTTTTTTTGTTGAGACATTCATTCCCGAAAGCTACAGGGACCAAACACTGTATTTGATTCTCTGTGTATCTTCACCCACACAATACATGAGTCACATTCTAAGAAACCAAAGAGACCAGAAAAGAACAGATGAGCACGGTAATGGTAGATAATGCTGTCATGACATCACCCTGGCGCTGATTAATAGGGTATCACTGTGTCTGTATTTAAACAATTTATGTGAGCAGAGGAGAGCCCCGCAGCTAGGATTATTTCCATGATAATATTTAAACAGAGCCGGTCTATACTCCACATCAGACCTGATACGCCCCGTCAGCTGCTTCTTCATGTCCTGATGGCTCACACCCAGGCCTTGTCATGACATTAAATGTGTCGCTGTTTTCATGATAGCAATTGGGCTGAAAAGCTTTAAGGCGTCGACTCTTGGAGAGTCTATTCTGTGGCATCATATGAGAAACTTAAGTCTCCCTGCTCACAAGCAGTGTGTTATTTTAATGTCCACCCCTGTCTGACATTTCTTTGGTATTGTGCATTCTCTCCTTAGGCAGCCGTGAAGCAGCATTCGTCTACGCCATCTCCTCGGCAGGAGTGGTTTATGCGCTCACTCGAGCCTGCAGCCAGGGGGAGCTGAAAACGTGCAACTGTGACCCACATAAACGAGGACGATCTAGCGATGAGAGGGGAGAGTTTGACTGGGGTGGGTGCAGCGATAATATCAACTACGGGATAAAGTTCGCAAAGGCGTTCATAGATGCCAAAGAGAAAACTGTCCGTGATGCCCGTGCACTCATGAACCTGCACAACAACCGCTGTGGCAGAACTGTAAGTGTGTGATTCCTGTACATTGAAGGGTTTGGAAATGCATAACTCATCATATTGCAGTTTCAAGGGTTGATTTACCAAACTATGAAAAATAAGGATGTCCTGATCAAGTTTGTTTGCCTCCAATCTGATCTGAGTCATTTAAATATTTAGTGTCTGCCAATATCGAGTCCTAATCCAATATCTTTTTTTAAATTTTAGAAATACACTTCAAGTACCTTAAAGTTGTTCAAATCAATCTAATGTACATGAGTGACAAATGAATAGCTCTGCAATGCATAAGGGAAAAAATCTATTTCTGTATCCAACCGGTTCCTTAATGTTACACAGTCTAAAGGACTGCAAAACCCTATGTTCTCTATATGCATGTCAGAAATTGCACTGGAGATTAATTGCAGTCCCTTTTTTTGCAACAGCAGGTGAGGCCCTATTACTCTTTATTACTGTGGCGACTCAAACATTCAGTCAGTCGGACTACGAGAAGTTCCATGTTGACAAGTAGAGAGCACTATGGGAGTTTAGCTAGGAACAGGCCACCATGACAGAGTCTTCTATGATGCTTAATGATCTCCGGACAGACCTCACATGTTTAAAACAAACCAGGACTGATGAGCACAGTGTTCATACATTCCAGTGGCATAAGTAACAAAGCTGTCTTAGCTGAATTACAGCATTATCAGCATAAGACACATCTACTATTTGCAATTTGTATTATCAATTAAATCATTATTGATCAATAACTCTGCCAATTATTAACTTAGACAATGATGCATTTTTGCATCTCTAGCGTCTTGTCACAAATTGTGAGGACATTAATGAAAGATTGGGCTTAGGTTTGTGCCGATGCCAAACAGTTGAAAAATGCCTTCATCTGCCCTCATCCTGATCGGATCGGACATTCCCAATGAAAAAATACATATTTTTTCTTTCTTTGTATTTACACCTTGTATTATTCATCTAGATTCCACCTGCATTTTCATTCAATCTTTGTGAAAACGACTCATAAGTTCCTCATATAAATGAATATGGAACAAAATCACTTGTGATTACAGCAGCAGCAGCGTGTATAACAGAGGCTACGTCAGCTCAAACGAATTTCAACCAAAACTTTTTTTAAAGTGACTATTAGTGCAGGTGCATCTTGTATTAAACTATTTCACTTCATATATATAATACTGTTGGATAAATATCATATGTTTGTTACATTAAAAAAATTCAGCAGCTACATTTCTTTCCAGAATAGCAATTCCCATAATTTGAGATGCTTCGCAGTTCACACTGAAAACCTCAAGCACCCGAAACAAATATTTAATTAATTAATTGCCATTGTATTTGAATGGAGACTGAAAACTGCAAGACTGCATACCCAGAGAGGTACATCAAATTAGGACATATGTTTCGAAATAATTTCGGTAAAACAACCCTTAAACAGAGTTTCTTCATTATTGGTGCATTTTTAGAACATGTTCAACCAAATTTTAATAATGGTTGAAGCAACATTAACAATCCATGCTTCCTCTTTTAGGCAGTGAAGCGTTTCATGAAGCTGGAATGTAAATGTCATGGAGTGAGCGGCTCATGCACGCTGCGGACATGTTGGATGGCCATGTCTGACTTCAGGAAGACTGGCGACTACCTGCGCAGGAAATACAACGGGGCCATCGAGGTGACGATGAATCAAGATGGGACAGGTTTCGCTGTAGCTAACAAAGCCTTCAGGAAGGCCACCAAAAATGACCTGGTCTACTTTGAGAACTCTCCGGATTACTGCCTGCAAGACAAAGCAGCAGGTAAGACGGCAAATAAGAGAGCAAGAAGAAGAAGAAGGTCAACTGAAAGACAGAGAGGCAGTTTCTCATGGATGTTGATGGATTGCCCCGACTGTGTTATGTTTTAGGGGTGTTATGTGTATGCTGTGTGTATGTTCATGCATGACTAGTGTGTTTGTGTGTGTGGATGTAGGTGTATGTGTGTGTAATGGTAGTCAGATAACACAGCAGGCCTCCCGTGTGATGTCTGTGGAAGCTAATATCCTTGTACCCTGGGGACACAGTGGTTGTGTGACCACCTGACCTCTGTCAGTCTCTGTCAACACACACACATAGACACACAACGCTATGGTCAGAGGATGGCTCAATCAACCTTTATGCAACACAGCTAATCATTTATGCCTAGCTTTTTGATGGATGGAACAATGTCGGACAAAGTTTTAGGAAAATCTGACATGGAGAAGCTGTGTCCAGTTCTTCCTTGACCGCGCTCCCTTTGTTTGCCCCTTCATTCGTCCCAGAACCCATCCTCCCCCTGTTTCTCACCTTCCCAGTGGAATCCACAGCCTAGGGACACAAGCAGATAATTTAGAAAAAAAAGAAAAAAAAAATCACTTCTTTCTGTCTGTCACAGTCTCTCTCCCTCTCTGTCTGTCTGAACTAAGCGTAGCTGGAGGGCAGAGTGGGCCTCAGAGTGTGAGAGCCTGTCTGTCTGTCACGCTCCACTGTCCATTTAACCCTCACACACACACACACACACACACATAGAGCGGCTTCAAAGGGAGCAGTGGCTTGGGAAAGGCAGTGTAACTATAGGCCACTCTACCAACACTGCATAGCTGTGTGTGTGGGTCTGTTGTTCTATGGGCAGCTTGTTGTGATAGGTAGCAGTTCAAACAGGGAGCTTCTCACACCAAACATGAGCGCTAATCTCTGTGGGGATGACATTCACATAAGACACAGACAATATGTCGTGGCATCAGGTAATAGCCGGACCGCTAAACACTGTGATGTGTTCGGTACCGGTGACCATCATGCTACATTGATCCAACATCACACCAAACAAAGAGATCCTAACTAAAACTAGAATGAGGTTAAACATTATAAGAAAACTCATTTTGAAACTGGAAACATCTGTAATAATGCAAATAACTCAGAGTCTAGGGTACTCTACTCTTTGGACAGAGAAAATTTACAAGAAAAAACAGTGCAACATTCTGTTTCTGCCAATTTCCATTCTGCCATATTCTTGTCTTGAGAAAAACAAATCTGCCACTCTATTGTAATTCAAAGTCTGACATTTTTTGATTTTTTTGACGACAGTATCTTGTACTCGAATAAAAGAACGACAGAAGTCTCAACAAATCTGCAGCAATGTGTTTGCAAAGTCTTCAGCCTAAATAAAACATTAACTCTACTAGGATCAACTAAACTTATAAAAATATAAAAGGAGCTATTCTCTGTTTAGATTGTGTCTAGTTTCATATAGCTACTAATTTAAGCTACTCGGTCTGACCCTACTGATACGACACCTGGATACCCCCAGGCCAGAATGAAAGAAACATTCTTATTGCTGCATGAATGCAGATTAAAAGTTACCAGCATCACACAACTAGCCTGATAAACTTGGGCTACGAGAATGTAAAGAGAGGGCTGAACAATCTAGATATTTTGTGCAGATACACAGAAGATCACCAAGATGATCTTAAAATATCTGTAGTTAGTCTCACATAGCCAGACAATTCTATAGCACTAACACAGTAATGTGTAGAATGGTCTGGCTGCACCTCATCATCATTTTGCTATAGGAGAAAACATTTCTGGCATATTTGTATTTTTTTAAACCAGTTACAATCCTCTTGGCCAGGGTTAACAACAGAAGGCACCAAATGTGTTCACTTAAAACAGTGACAAGGGGAAATAGAATCCAAACCTCTGACATAACTTCAAATTTTTAGCGCAGACGCTTTTGCCGAAAGGTTGTTGTCATTATTCCCATAGTGAAGGTGATGGTAGATAACGGAAACGGAGAAGAAAGCCAGTGGCAAGTTTATACCTGCAATCTAATTCCAGTTGGTCAGACTAACCTGTAATAGATGTGAGTAACTCAGAAACACTTGTAGTTTTTTGTGAGCTATCCTGTGAGTTAGTAAGAGTGGAGGAATGCAGCTATCTTCATTATGGATTGATGCAACAATTATGTCCTCAGGTGTTTGGTCCATAAAAACATCAAAATATTGTAAAACCTGTCCATCACAGATGACTTCAAGAATCTTTCTATCAACACCAACTGTAAAAATCTGCTAAATGTAATACATTCTCTAGATATTTCTTTTCTGTTGCTGTTTTTTCTTTTGGTAAGAGGGAATTAGCTGAGAAGTGAAACATCAAGTATCAGTCATGTAGCATTAGTTTCAGCTTAACTTTTAGCTGCTACTAGCTAACTCCTTTATGCTTTCTGTGTAGGTTCCTTGGGCACGGCTGGACGGGTCTGCAACAAGACGTCGCGCGGCACAGATGGCTGCGAGGTCATGTGCTGTGGGCGTGGATACGACACCACGAGAGTCAAGCAAATCACCAAGTGCGAGTGCAAGTTCAAATGGTGCTGCGCTGTGGAGTGTAAGGACTGTGAGGAAGCTGTGGACATACACACATGCAAAGCCCCCAAACGAGCAGAATGGTTGGACCAGACCTGAGGAAGAAGCCCCCTCTGCTCCCCGTAATGCAACCCCACCCCTTTCCCCTTTGCAGGACATCCTGTGGAACATGGCATTCTGGGAAGGTTTATCCAAAAGTGCTCTGCATCTCCGCCCTCCCGTTCCCCCACCTCGACTCATTGCATGGCTTTTCTACCTGTCTCTGAGAAAGCACTAGAATTCAGTACCCATCAATATGAATTAATACCCATTAGCCCCTGTTTGAGAACGGCCCTGTGACTGAACTGCCGGGATCAGACGAACAGTGACACCGGTGAAACCACTTTGGGGTTCGGGTTGGATTCGGCTTTTTATCAAAGATTCAGTCCAGACGGCCTTTTTTCTAGCACGTGGCTCTGGGTAAAAAAAAAATGGTTTGCTGCTTTCATGATGCTTTAAAGACAAATTTTTACATTAACTGAGCCTTCAAACATATCCAGTATTATTACAACAACATCATATACTCACGTAATTTAGTTTCATTTTTGGGGGGAAATACACTTATCTACCAAAAAGAACACATGGTTGGACTTTGGGAAGGAGCTTGGTAAGTGCAATTTGAGAAGTGGACATCTAAGTTTGGCTGTGTGAAGTCAAACAGTCCTGGCAGAGGACAACCAGAGGAAAGGGAGATGGACACCAGATGAATAAATGGATGGATGCATCATTGGAACTTTGCATATAACTGTAAAACAAAAAGAACAAAAAAAAAAAAAAACCCCAAAGAAAGCTGTTTAAAGTGATTTATTTAAATTGTAATGTGTTGTTTCATTTCTCATCTGTGGATGAGACTGCACTACATTGGCCGGCACGAGGAGAGAGAAGAGCGTTCCCATTACTGTGATTTTACTCTAGTTTTCAGTGTGTGAGATGATGAACTGCTGCTGAGAAGATGACAAAGAAAAAACTGTGGCCTTGATGGTCATTTAGTCAAACATAACCATGACATCCGACAGGTTTCACTTCTCTGCTCTCCAGCTTGCTTGTATAACATTGTGTATATTGCCTTATCTAAACAGATGTTCATATGAAATATATGGTGCATTAGTATGACACTGGAATCTTTGTTTTTTGTTCAGATGAACAAACATATTGAGGTCGCGGACAAATAATAGATTCTCATCACCTGCCATGCTATTGCCATCACACCCCAGCAAGAGCTGTGACACTGGAGCACCAATAATACAATATATGTCAGTAACAAAGGCTGATTCTGTGTAGATTGGGGTGGGGCATGTTATATCATTCAAAGGGAGGGAAGTGTTTGATTAAAGGCCCAGCCTAAACCCCAACCCCTGCTGGCCCTATCCCACCCCTCGCTATGTGGAATTCCAGGTGGGTCCCAGGCTGATGACTAGATGGCTGTAATTACCCGGGGCTGTTGATAGCTGGTGATTGGACATGGTTGTGCCACAGAGGGCCTAGTGTGGGCTCCTGCTGGGACCACATTTAATCAAAGGCTTCTTGGCCGGCTTATCAAAGGGAATACTTTCCAGCAATCTTCTCTGCCTCTGCCCCCTCTGTTCCCCAGACTCCCAGTCCGGTTCAGTCTCTGTTATATTAGAGTCCAGAGACTCCTGATAACGTGAATTCTGCAGGATATCACACACAAAGAGAAAATTAAAGCGAAAGTAGAGTGTAAATACAAATGCACAGATATGTTTGTGGACAGATTGGCTGATAAATCCTCAGTTTATTACTTTTTTTTACTGTGCAAGCTTGTGCTATCTTGTTACAATTTCTTGCAACTGAAATGAAAATTTAAAATTGCTCTTTTGAGTTTACTCAAGCTATTTTTATGATGATGCTCTGCAGTTAAATTTCCTAATGAACTACATTACACCAACTATGATTCATCTTTAAGTATACCAACCTCATCTTCCTCAAAAAGAGCCCTCAACATCTTAGAAGTGGTCTTTTAATAGCCACGGGAGGCCAATATTGTTAGATAAGATAAACTTTATTGTCCGTCAGGGTAATACTATCAAGCCGTTCCAGTCACTGAGAGTATTCTAGTACCAGCGTTCTGAGGCAGAGTCTATCTGTGTCCTGGATGCCAGGCTGAGAGCATTCCTGTTGCAGAGTATCACAGGCAAACCATTAGTCTTCGCAGTTGGCAGGCAGCACTGTGTGTACCGACCGAGGGCACACAAATGGCATTAAACAACACAGAAGGTTTAAGGGATCGTTTTGGGTCTTTTCTCCTTTTACAACCTGAATCATATTTTTGTACGTTTGGCCATCAGCACCATTGGTCATGATAACTCACCAAATCAGATGTAGATGATTGCTTTTTGCAGCACTTATAAAAGAAAGCAAACAGTGCAAGAAACGTAGCCAGTCAGATGATTACAGGTTTTGAAGAAAACTCCCACTTAGCCAGACTAATTTGGAAGAGAAAACAAACATCCATCACTTTTTAGAGACTGACTTTGTAGCTCAACTTTGAGCTCTGATACTTATAGTTGGTGTTCATGCTCACAGTTTTCTAGTGCAGTGAGGGATTATTACATATTTATAGACATGTGGAGATGATTGGAACCTGTTTGAACCTCTTCACTGCTCATATTCATTATCACACATTGTAGTGATGTTAGCACATTTCTAGAGCTTAGCAATTAACCTGGCAAGCACAATGTTATCACAACCAACAGAAACAATGGCCAAAGCTTCAAAATAAGATCCAGGTTGTAATAAATCAGAGTTATCTTGTGATTACACAAGACAAAATAGTCTGACTTGGACCGTTGCCCCTATAAGTCCAGTTAAATTTACAATAGTTTCTATTTAAAAGCAGAGCTTCTTCTGTAATGTTCAAACTGGTACAGTGACATGTTACTGCAGTATCTTTAGACTGTTAGCAATGCAGACAGTGCATGACAACAATCATTTATTCACCGTTGTCACTATTACTCTGAACATGTCAATCTTTTTCTTTTTTTTTTTTACACTTGTTCTATATTTTGTCTGCCTCTATATCTCCTTCACTCTTGACTATTTCTGTTTCTCAGTACTGACAGTTGCAAAGATTTATCGACTTTGTGTCCAGGCTGTAATGCATGTCACTCGGGCCTCTGGTTGCCAGATGACAACAGCCCTGAGAATAGAGAATAAACTTCACTCCAATTACATACACATCCATGCATGCAAGCACGCTTACACACACGGAAAGAACTGGGCCAGCCATCGGGACTACTGATTGTACCATTACCCCTTAAATTTACCCTTAACTGAGACACACATGCATCGTGAGAGGTGTGAGACAGTGCAAAGAAGACACTGAGCCAAACGGGCGAATGTAGGGGAAAAAGAAATGTATAGGGTTACTTAGAGACCTGGCGGGCAAGTTTATCAGCAGATCTTAATCTGAGCAGAACCGAGTTCCCTACAATTCATCATCATTACCCGCCCGATCTGGCACATCCCTCTGACCGCCTCCCTCCACTGCTATCCTCCTCCCCTGCCTCCGATACAGGCGTCTGTCGGTGGGGAATCTAGCTGGAGATCCACCTTGGGGTGGTCCGGGTGGCAGCCATGCGATTTGTTTTGCACACATATTCACATGCACATACCTGCAGGCTAGGATAGCACCCCCTCAGCGCCCCCAAAAACTCACCCATCACCTGTCTGGTAAAACCCTCAGCATGTTAGCGAGCCTTTCTAATCTGTCACTCATGACCAGAAAGTGCATGCAAATATACGTGTGTGTGTGTGTGTGTGTGTGTGTGTGTGTGTGTGTGTGTGTGTGTGTGTGTGCAGTGGGATGGGTTTACCCCTGAGGGCCAGTAGAACCTGGGTCTTTATTTTTCAGATGTTGAAGGGGGAGTCTGGTAAGGTCAGGGGTCATAAAGTTTAGGTGTATCAACAGGGAACCTTCAACACTATGAATGACCGCTGCTGATCCGGTGCCTGTTGACACCTCCTAAATATTAACAGCTTGCTCATGTAGCTAAGCTCATCTCTGGCCGGCCAGCAATGAGGTAAACCTATTCAGAAAAACACCTGCTTTGCTGGATTAAAGTCTGTCCTACAGTGAACTGCCTAACAGTGTCAACTCTTCCATTCATCTCTGGTCCTTTTTGCACTCCCATTATCTGATGGGGTGGGTGTCAGCCATTAGGTATTAGGTGATGTAGAGTTGTTGGAAACAGGTTCGGGTTGGGAGGCTGTGGGAGCAGCAGGAGGTGCAGATTTGTTAGGGAGCTCAAACTAATATTTACGTGACCTGCCAGGACCTGAGGGGTTTGGAGACACAGAGGGAGAAAAAGTACAGCTATGAACTGCATCGCCTGCTTTGAGGAGAAAAAGGGGATTATGACATAAAGCATTTATCTGCTGAAACCTACAGCAAAAAATGTCCTCCCCTCACCACCTCCAACCTTTTTCCCCCAGTTCCCCCCACCTTCACTAACTGCTAAATTTTGCTCTGTCATTTCCTCTGATAGTTCACGGGAACGCGTCTAGGTGGCCATCACATGCGTAGTAGTGCCTCTCTAAAACTACTGTGATTTCTTTTTGCAACATATTGGTACAAAAAAGCAACTGTATGCCAAACAAAGTCTTTGATCTGGCAAGTTGCTAAGAAAAAGAGTAAAATCGGAATTTCCCAAACAATTCCCCTCCAGTGGCAGAGCAGCGTCTCAGCGTTCACTTACCACTGCAGGTAAAACTCTTTCAGTTCTTCTATCATCACTCCAACTACTGACACATACAACCACACGCAGGTTGACCTCGATGAATTTTTCCGTCAGTAGAAAGCCTGTGTGATCTGACGGAGCGCCAATTTGTCAACCCTAATTTATCCTTAGAACAGCTTACTCACTGCTACGCCAGGAGTCAAGCTTGGTGTCGGTTAGCAGAGTATTCGGTAGGTTCAGCTCACATGCAGCCTCCGCGGGGGTTAAAGGACAAAGAGCGTCGGCGCTGAGCCAGAGTCGGACAGTTAGACGGTTAGTGAATTCTTCACCGTACAAGGTGTGGGGCCGCGATGTGATGAGGGTTGTATATGCGTGTGACAGTGCGAGTGTGTTTATCTCCCTCCCTGTGTGGGAATTTACAGACACACCTCGCGAGGCACAAACAACAGTGACCTGGAAAAATAGCCGAAATTCCACCAGCATACCAGGGAATCTGGGGGTTTGGGCTGACAATACACACGCAAGACAGAGGTGTGGGAAACAGGAGAGATACAGGGTCAGGGTCAAATTGTGTAGGCCTCACAGACACAGATACCAGTGAGTGATACCAGCTGACACACACTGATGCTGACACTAACAGTGATACTGTGACTACCTGAGTGGCATTGATTGATAACACTGAGCCATCCCAGCGTGCACACACAATCAAACTCAGACTCAGCTCATTCTTATGGCTTCTAATCAGCATACTTTTACTGTTAATCATCTAAATGTTGTACAAAAAACTAGTATTAAGCTGCAGTCTCTTAAAGATGCCCCCTAGTTTAAAAACAAGATTTGTAATTGCCCATATGGTGTTTCTATTGTATGCAAAATGAGCAGTGAACACAATCTTTAAAAAACAATAAATAAATGAATCACATCAAAGCAGCCGATCCTGTCAACTTGTAGTGTGAAACATTCATTTTCTTCTTCAGAAGTGGTTTCTGATATTTATGATTGAATTACTCCAGTATTACAACCTGCGATAATGTAGTGTAAAGCAGTTTTAAAGTGTTTGAGCTGGTGTGTTCAAGCTGCAGCGAGTGGTGGGGGAGTGGGTGAAGTCAGAGAGATGGGAACTTCTTAGATCCACACATTCTAAAGGAAGCAACAACATAAAGCTACATCTAACTGATTATAATGCAGGAAGGGATTCATCTAAATATGCAACTTTGGTATGTACAGATGAGCTTTTAGGGAGGGACTTCAATTTATTTAATTTAGAGATTATCTAAGATTGATTTAAAAAAAAGAAAACTGTTATTCCAAATCAGTTCAGCTTTATAATAATAACAGGAAAACTCAGTATGGTGTAAAGTGTTTTTCCTGCTAGTTTGAGAAAGTAAGATGCAGAATTTTAGGTAAATAAAATGTAGAAATAGGTTGAGAGAGATCTCAAAGGCAAGGGCTTTTAAAATAGATTCAGCATGTGTAGGTGAATTTATGGGATGACATCTGGGTACATAGTGCAGCTACAGAAAAGCATTGTGTAAATGCAGTGAAATTCAGTGTTTTGTAGCTGAAGTGGGGTGGGTGGAGGTGGAGAAAGAGACTTCATAGATCCATAAATTCTAGGGCAGGCAGTCATGTAGTTACATCAAAGCCATTTTACGGCAGAACAGATTATTTTTATGGAAAAAAACTTCTAAATTTGTAACTCTGAATGTGACTATATCTGATGGAGTGTCTACCTGCACTCGAACATGTTCACAGCTGTGTGTTTGTTGTTGCTTACAGTGGAGTAGATGTGTTTATCACATCACTGGTGCCAGCATCTTACTCCCAGCCTCCCAGGCTCCTCACCTTTAAAAACACAAACCGCTAAAGATACTCACTCGTACGACGAATCCCAAACTCACACCGCACAAACAAACACTCTCCATGTGGAATGTGAGAGACTGCTCTGTTTGTATTTTGAGGTGCAGCTTTTCTCCAGTGTTCATTTCCCTGTTCATCTTCTTAGCATGCAGTGTATGCTCCGCTTGGCACATAAGTTGGCCAAGAATTATAAAAACTTTACATATACAGCCAAGTGCAGCAGCAACAATCTTCCCTAGACTAAGTTTTACTTCATACCAGCACTGAGACAGCTGATCGCGAGCAAGGACACAGTACAGTAGCCTCAGTCGCTCCGTAAACAGTGGTAAACAGAGCAAGCGCTCGGCATGAAATGGAGGAATACTGTGCGCAAAAACATTTACACAGAGCTGCCACGGGAACAATATCATTTCAGCTTTACAATAAAGTGCTGGTGTAACAAAAACAAGAGAAGGAAACTCATCCGTCCCTCTCTCTGCTCAGAGTGACTTGTTTATGCTCTGGCCTCCCACTCTGTGTGAGGAGATAATTCAATCAAGTATAATAGAGCTTTCACACGAGCTTAACCCAGCATTAATACTAATGCTGCAAGACCTAAATCTGGAGCCTGATCTCATATATCTAGAATTTTATTCTATTCCACATCAACAGATGAGATAGTTTACTGTTACTGTTAATATCTCGACTTCGGTAAATGGAGATTTGACCTTTCATTATGAAAATCTGACCTACGGTTCAACTAGATACTTCAAATAAAAAATATACAACAAATTAGATTGTAAATAATGCAGAGAAACATGTAAAGAAGACATAGACCAGACAACATAATCATGTGAACACACAAAAATGCAGCAGAAGCATCTGCGTCAGTACTGATAAAGGCCCAGGAGGGAAAGGGAAACTGTTGTATTGCACTGATGTCCCAATGCCTGAAAGAATTGTGGTATTTTAATTATACCCAGTCAGCCAGAGAGGCAGGGGAAGACCACACCTTGTTTTGGCAAAGTCCTACTATGTCCACATCTTCCTCCAGTAACTATAGCCAACTACTGACAGTGTTTTGATCCACCTCAGAATTAAAAACTGCCCTTCTCACGCAGACAGCGTGGAGGCAGGCAGCAGCATAACCCTCACTGTAGTTGGTGTACGTTATAGATCACACATGGAACACATGTATGTATATATATCATAAACTAAGCGTGCAAACATCATTGTCTGCTATGTGCATGCAAACAGTATTCCAGTACAAATCACTCGTATGTTGCAATGCCCCATTTCCCATAGAGACACGCAAATTTACTGACCAACCAGCTCCTCTCTTCATACTATCTGTAAACATTAAGCCTAGCTCCAAAAAAATCTATTTATAGGGTCTTCATGATAGATGATTTGATGATGGTAAAGATGAGTGGAGAACTTGAAGGCATTTTGTGCATCTTTTCTTTCAATACGTGTGGGTAGCATGACTTTATTTTCACTCACACAGTACTATAGTGAGGCTCACATCTTCATTATTGGCTTGGAGCTCCCTATCTGTCAAGGGTTTGAACTAGGATAGTTTAGAGGAGAATAAACAACAGTCTAATGTGTTTATCAGACACTACAGCACACACCAACAGCTGTTTACCACACGGAGAGCCAAACCGCATACAACAACAACAACAGCACGGGGGACATGTTATCTGATGGAGCTGTATGAAAAGGTGATGCTGAAGGGACGTTTGTGTTCTCTATTACTTGGGGCGGGGCGCGGGGGGGGGATTCTGACAGTATAACCGCCCTGGATGTGACTATCCAGCTGCTGCAACATACTCTCAAACCATATAGTTTAGACTAGGAAAGGGAAAGTAAAGGAGTTTAAAAAAATCTGGGTATGCCTGAAAAGAGTCCTACTCTTGTAGAGTGTACTTTAAAGTGTGACTAATGGGTTAGTGAGGTATGTTGAGTCTAACGCCAGGGTTTGCAGTGTCATGAACAGACTCTCTACCTGCTCGGTCATCATGGCAGCTTACGATGCACAACTAGTCTGCTTTGGGGGACATCATGTTCAGAGTTTTGTCTCTAAGCAGCGCCACCCTTTCACCACCTGACAATATTATGTTATACATACAGTCAGGGAAAAAATTATTAGACCGCCTTTGTTTTCTTCAATTTCTTGTTCATTTTAATGCCTGGTACAACTAAAGGTAAACTGGTTTGGACCAGTATAATGATAACAACAATAATAGCTCATAAGAGTTTCATTTAAGAGCTGATATCTAGACATTTTCCATGCTTTTCTTGAAAATAACCAAAATCACTTAAGTTCTTACATCAATAGCTGTGGCATTGTACTGCCAAAAACAATGCTTTCAGGTCCATGTTTTCTTTTCTGTCTGTTTTAGTCTCATGATACACACAAGAGTTAGTACTGATTCATAACCATTGTTTCTGATGACTGCAGCCATGCATCTTGGCTGCTCTCCACCAGCTTCTGACATTGTTCTGCTGTCACAGCAGCCCATTCCTGTTGCACAAATTCTAACAAATTTGCTTTGTTTTCGGGCTTGTGGTTCTCCATTATGTGTTTGATGATTTTCCACAGGTTAAATTGGATTTAGATCTGGTGATTGAGCAGCCAAGGCATGGTTCCAATGTTCTGGTTATCCATCCAGGCTTTAACTGACCTTGCTGTGTGGCAAGGGGCATTGTCTTGCTGGAAAATCCAGTCATTGGAGGCAGGAAAGAGTTTTCAGCTGATGGAAGACTGTTTTCAAGAGTAGCCCTGTGCATGACCTGGTTCATTTGCCCTGTTCCACCCAGACTGAAACAACCCCAGATGGTCACTGATGCACCCCCATGTTTTACTGTGTGGGCAGACATTCTGGTTTGTAGCTTCTCCAGGCTGGAGTGGGCATCAACTGAAAATTGGATTCATCACTGAAGAGAACCTTAGCCCAATCATCAACAGTCCAATCCTTGTGATCCCAGCAAAGAGCAACCAGGTTTTCCTCTGCCTTTCCTTGATGAAGGGCTTCTTCCTGCCCTGTGTGACTTCAGACCAGCTTCAACAAGTCGCTTTCAAACTATCCTTGCTGAACAAGTCACATTTCTCCACAGTGTCCACTCATTTATAAGGTCCCTGGAGGTCTGATGACGATTCCTGACACAGGAACAGATGAGTGATGGTCATCACATCATTTTATAATCCTAACCATAAAAATCTTCACATTCTTTTGCGTTTACCATATCATAATCTCTGCTTTTTCAAATGACCAGAGTAATAACAATACAGTGCAGATGGTTTAAATGCGCTGTCTGTCTTAAATGCGTATAGTATAGTGCCTATCTTGAAGGGAAGTTCAGTTGCTCATAGCAGCAAACAGTCTTGATTTATACCTCTATTCCTGCTATTATGTGTATTCAGCCAACTCAGAATCAGCAAAATCTTTAGTGGCATCTGTTATTATGATTATTGACTACAGAGTCCCCATATGCACTTTTACCTTCAGCATCGTGCAGCCAACTGTAAGGACAATGTTTGGTTGAGGAGGTCTGAGTGCAGGACTGAAGTCCAGAAGAGAGAGGCCTCTCTGGTGTGAGGAGGGCAGCAGGAGTGTGGCACTCAGCCCTGTCTGGATCCAGGAATGAGTGAGATACAAGAGGGGATGGTAGGAGATAAGTCCACTTCAGCAAACTTAATGGGACACTTCAGTACAGGCGCAGCTCTCAGCCTGAGCGCAGTCTGTCAGCCTGAAAATTAGGGACAGAGACATGAATAAAAGGAAGCTGGAAACGGATTCTTAAAAGTCGCTCTCTGGTTATTAATTAAATCCTGAAAAATTAATCTGTGTGTGTCAACGTCACAAGGTTTTTATGAAAGACAGCAATCTCTTTCTGCCTTACTAGGGCTTAGATGTACCTCTACACCATTACCTCTTTTAGAATATGCAGATCTATGAAGTCTGCACCTCTCTCTTTACCCATGCCTCCAATTAGCTGCAGCTAGAGCAGGCCAGCTCACCTAAAACTGCTCTAAAACTGTAAAATAAACTCATATGTGAAGTCAACAAATTGACAGAATTCAATCATTAGGTTTGCTACATCTGAAACACTGAAAGTCTGAATCCATACTTTTGAGACTGTCATCGGTACACTGAGGTTTTAAGATGAAGACGACTGCTTATTTCAAGATATGTTTCCTAGTGTAAAAGAAAAAAACAAAACACTAAATGGACATGTTAACCAGATTTTTAAAAACTGAAATCTTTCGATTAGTCTACATCTAAAATAACTTTACTGTCATTTCTGCTCTGAGCAGTGCCATATAGCATAATGACATGGCATCTAGCAAAGGAAATATCACTAAGGAGACCGTTTTCATTAACATATTTGAATGTGAGCACATTAGTGTGTGTTTGTGTGTGTGTGTACTTCACAAACAGTGACAGAGACAGATTAGGTGTCTGAGAGGGACAGATGGCCTTACAACCAACCTCCACTCACTCACTGAATGAGATAAAGAGCAACATTCACACACTCACACACACACACACACACACACACACACACACACACACACACACACACACACACACACACACACACACACACACACACACACACACACACACACACACCCCCATACGCACACACTCCACCGCTGGCATCCAACCAATTGTGTTGAGAAATAACTCAACCATTAACATGGACAAATAGGTGTGGATAAGGCCTGCATCGGGTCCGCCGAAAATTGCAGATTCATCACAAATTTCAAACAAACAGATTAGGAGAAGACTGTTGTGGTATTCAAATGGACTTATAGGATTTGTCCGTGTATACACTTTGCCGTGCTGTGTGAGATTTGGGAGGGCGCGCGAGTACGAGAGTGTGCGAGGGTGCCAAAACAGTGACAGGCCATTCCTCTACAAACAGGTTTTCAACAAGTTCTTATCTTCGGCTCGCTCCTCATCCATTCCCTTGTTTCTTCCTCTCCTGTCCTGGAGCAAATGCCTTTTGATTACATTACCGTCGCAAATACACTCGCAACGTGCACCCAATTTGTCAGAGAGACAGTGTTATAATAAGTAAGCATTTAACCACGCATACAGTACATCACCAGAGGACCAGACACAGCAGCGCTACGGGTTTGTGTGTACCGGGAGGTCTGTGTTTCCGGGTGACCTCGGTGGCCCAGGCTGCCTGTCTATTAGAGCAGAGGGCCATTACAGACCATCAGAAAGTGGGAGCATCCCCTCTTGCCATGGTGATAAGATCAAGGCATTCCGACAGCCAAAGCGGTCATTACCCTGTGCTCTAGTCCATAATGTCCCTCCATTAAAACACACCGTTACCATGGAAATGCAGCTGCGGCCGTTTAAGTCATTTCTTGGCCCTGCTGTCTCTCTGGGCACAAACACACAATGCATCGACATGTCGTTTGATAAACATTTACACATGCACACTGCTATGAAGGGTACTCTCACACACACAAGCTTTGCTGTCTGGGCGCATGGCTCATGCGGGGTCGTGGCAGCCCGGACAGCGTGATGGCGACTGGCTCACGGCAGGACCGAGAGAGGTGACAGATGGTACAGTAAGGCAATCCGGACGGCTGAGCCATTGTGCAGTCTGACAGAATTTAGCTTCAAACACAGATATGGTCGAGCAGACAGATAGGGAGGCTGACAGAAACACACACACAAACAGATGCATGCACGGCACAAACACAGATCAGAATAAACAAACACCCCTGGTTGTTCTGAAGATTTTGTGTCAAACAAACCCGACCCCCTGTCCTTCTAATCCTCATTTGGCCACTTCCAGACTTTGTTCAAAGTCGTCAGTAGACACCTCCTACGCTCAGATACTAACACATGTAAACTAACCCCTTCTGATCCCCCCGAACCTCACAGCCGGCATAAAGACTTAGCAAACCGTTCAGTGCTGCTCAAAGGAACTATTGCGCACATTGTCCAGCACAGTTTAACCTAATTAAGTTCTGCTCTGTTTTTGCTCTTTAAACAAAAAAAAAACGACATTTATACGCACCCACTTACAGACTTCTGCACACTAGATTTGTATGTTTAATCCTGAACTAAATTGAACATAAAAAGATCACCTGATTTGCCAGGTTGCATGTGCTGTTTTTTGTTTTTTTTCCGTTTCACGATGAGGTTGACTTTACTACTGACTGTACAATTACATAAGCACATGGACTCTTTACAAACAGACAAATCTTGAGAGTCATAATAAACATATCAATATACCTAGACAAATTAAAAAACTTAAAGAAATATTAGAGTTGTACCAAAAGAATTACTCACTTATGTCTCACCTGTCTTGCAGGTATACAGTACAAGCTAGTATGAATTAATACAATGTCTGAAGACTGCAAAAAATCTCACCAATGACAAATATTGTACACTTAGCTATAATTATAGACCTATTCATATTTACCAGAAAGCTAGATAGTGGACAATCAAGACAGCCAACAGGGTCAGTTATACATACTGAGCAAAAATTAGTCTGCGTTTCCTCCTAGTGGCCAGAGTTTGAATGTAAAATAACAAGAGTTAAACATGAGCCATCAGAAACAATTTTTAAATAAATTAATCTGCCATTTCCTCATCTAATTTCTGTGGTCCCAGCTGTGAGCTTCTTTACTCACTTGTTCAAAGTTAACACCTCCAAGAAATAAACAAACTTGAGTCATGTGACTTTACAGGTGGAGAGGGAATCACAGAGGAAGAGAAAGATTTGAGTTGGATTAACAATTCGTGCAGTTTTCGCTTAGAAAAACTGGTCCTAAATGGCAACTGTTGGTTTTCATTCATTATATGTACAAATATTTATATTCCACATTAAGCGATATACATGCACATCTGAAAACGCATCCTGTATGTGCCCCAGTGGTGGAAAAAGTACTCAGATCTTCTGCTTAATTAACTGTACCAATACTTCAAAGTAAAAATACTTGGTGACAAGTCCAAAATTAAAATTGTTGCTGATGTTCATGTGCAGAAAACAATACCAATAATAGATGTGGATGACATGAATATATTAGCTTTGATGCACTTATTAGAAAGTTATTAAATAGTATATATGATCGTGTCTATAATGCTGAGAAAGAAGAGTTAAATGCATATCTAAACATTCAGGCAGTTTAATCTCTGATTAAATGATTGTGCGTCCAGCTGTTGATTCACTCTTCTGCGCATGTGCGGAACTATTACCCCCACTAATGAACGTAAATCTCCAGCTGTAATGTTGAAACTTTAAAACTGTTGCACTACCGTCAAAATAACAACCTGTATGTACCGAAGTTTAAGTTTCAATACTTAAAATGCACTTTAAAGCGAGTTCCTCATTCTGCTAAGTTGCCGTCCTCTACTCATAAAGTAAAAAATGTTTGCTACAAAGGTCTAGTGCAGTGGTTCTCAAATTTTTTCTGTCGGGCCCCCCTTTGGAGGACAAAAAACTTTCGTGCCCCCTCAATAACTTTGTGTGTGTGTGTGTGTGTGTGTGTGTGTGTGTGTGTGTGTGTATATATATATATATATATATATATATGTGTGTGTGTGTGAAACTGTGAAAACATGAATATGCAGGGCTGTGTTATTTTATCTGATTCCATTTTGTTGTTTTTCACAGTAAAGATCAGGGGTGTCAAACTCATTTTAGTCCAGGGACCACATAAATCCAATCTGATCTCCAGTGGGCCCCACCAGTAAAATCACAGCATAATAACCTATAAATAACCACAACTCCAACTTTTCCCCTTGTTTTAGTTCAAAAAAGTACATTCTGAAAATATCACATTTAATGAACTATCTTTTTACAAAATATTATGAAGCTGAAGTTTCTTAAGGAAAACAAGTTCAGTTTCAACAGTAGCCTATTATGCCTCAGTTCATCATTTACACATGCATTGTAACTGCCAGATAACAGCTTATCTACAAAAATACAAAACATTCAGTCACAGCTATCTGGAACTGAGCAATCTAGTATTTCACTTCATGATCAGAACAACTTGTCAAGTTCGAGAAATTATTTTAAATTTACAGCTTTACAAATTTACAGTTAATGTTGTTGGAATTTTTATCATTTGTAAAGTCGTCCCGCGGGCCGAAATGGACCGTCTGGTGGGCCGGTTTTGGCCCACAGGCCGTATGTTTGACATTGCTGGTAAAAATAATCGGAGGAGATGAGCCGAGTATGTGACGTGATCGAGTACGCTGGAGTTCCGACTGCACATTAACGATGCGTTCTCCCGTTCTCAGGAGTCTGTACTTCGGAGTCTGAACGGCCAGTGCATATACCATAGGTATATACAGAAGATCATTGTTATTATTATTATTTATATCTATGGCATATACAGTCTGTGGGCCAGCACAATTTCAGTATTGTTGTACGCCGCGAAAAACAGGCCGACGTTAAAACAATAGTTCAGCTAACTAGTTCCGTGTTGAAGGACCTTTTCCTCCCAGTCGCCCGCGCCCCCCTTGACATGCCTCTGTGCCCCCCCAGGGGGGCGCGCCCCACTATTTGAGAAACACTGGTCAAGTGCATCACTGTTTGGCTAGCTTGGCTTGTTTCACGTTTACGGTAGTTGCTATGCTATCGATATACAAATATTATCTCTAATAATTAGCCAGATGTTGCACAACGTACTCATAGGCTACTGTTACAAGTTGCTAAATCCCATAATACACCGAGCAGATAGCGCCAAACTTACCGCTACATCCGGGTATTTAAATTGATGCTACTGTCACTTCCTTCCTCATTACAGACTAATTCAAGTGGCTCCTTTTAGGTTAACCAGCTAACTGAATGTTCATTCACTGCCACCTGGTGGAGAGACACTGGCAACTAGCTGGACAACTCCTTGCCTTGAAAAATGTGTACATTGATTGTTGCTTGTGCATATCTGTGTTTCTGTCACTTAAGTCCATAATAATACAAATATATTAATTATTTTAGGGATGCATTCATATTTACTTTTTAATATTACTGATGCAACAACTTCTAGGATCACTATATTATATTTTACTATACTATTCTAAACTATACTATACTATGCTATAATTTTCTATAGTATGTTAAGGTACTCTGATTGTGGGAGACTGCTGTAACACACGGTGGCCCACACAGTGAGGACACTGACTCAATGACGGACTGTGTTACAAACTATATCAACTTCTGTGTAGAGATCACTGTACCGACCAGGAGTGCTTCTCCAGCACCAAACCATGGGTGACCTCAGAATTGAAAGCCCCGCTGAAGGAGAAGAGGAGGGTTTTTGGATCTGGGGACAAAGAGGAGCTGAGGGGGGTGCAGAAGGAGATAAAGAAGATGATCTGGCAGGACAAGGCCAGCCACAGGACCAAGATGGAAACTCTGGAGACTTTGGAGAGACTTGAGAGCCATCTCTGGTTACAGCAGAGGCCATGAGAGGGGAGCTGCAGCAGGAGAGTGGGAGTGGGCCAACGAACTGTATCTGTTCCTCAACACATTTGACTCTGCTCCCACCTCTCCCCCAACTCATCAAAGTACCCACTTGCCAGCTCCTTCGTCACACCTCAGTTTCTTTCCTCCTGCGTATCACGGTTCCTTTTGCCAAGGACATGAGACAAGGAGAGTCTAAACAACAGGACACATTATCAGGATACAGAGGACAGCCAACACCACATATGCAAATATCTACAGACCCCAAAAATACAATGCAAAGTTTGTTTGATGAATGTGCCAAACTACTGTCTATTGTGTGCATTGATTTTGTTGTTTTGGTGGGTGATTTTAACATTCATGTTGATAATCTTCAAGACGGAAATGCTAAAGAACTTCTTCACATTCTGGTTAACTTTGGGCTCTCTCAGCATGTAACAAATCCAACACATAACAAAGGGCATATACTAGATCTAATTATTTACAAGGATTTAAATGTTTCTGAGGTTGTAGTGGCTGATGTTGCTCTTTCTGATCATTACTGTGTTTCGTTTAAAATGACCACCACTACCAATATTAAAGGATCAGCAGAGGTGATCAAAAAGTGCTTTATTAATGATAACACCTGTGCATTATTCATCCAGGCTTTTACACCATCACCAGCCCTTCCCACAGTCTTTGTTGACGACCTCGTTAATAGTTTTGGGAACAAAGTGATGACTCTCATTGACTCTGTTGCCCCAGTTAGAGCCAAAGTCTTATCAGGAAGGAAGAAGTCACCTTGGACAAACACCACACTAGCTAAAGCTCAATAAAGAGTGTGCAGACAGGCTGAATGTGAGTGGTGGAAAACCAAACTCCTGGTTCATTATTACAAGTACAAAGAGAGTCTTCTTGTGTATAACCAGAAATTGAAAAATGCAAGACAATCTTTTTTTCTCAGAGATTGTCAATAGGAATGCTAACAACGTTGGTACACTATTCTCTGTTTTTGACAGGCTGACAAACCCCTCAGCGTCAGTCCCATGTGATGACTTTCCAGCTTTTTTCATAGATAAAATAATAAAATAATAATGATAAGACAAACAGTATGTAGCTCCAGCTCAGGCCAAACTACAGTGTTATCTGTTCCTTCTGGTTCTCTGATTAATCTAGCACATTTTAAACTCTCAGATCTTACTGCTCTGGTAGAAACTGCCTTTAAGCTAAAATCAACAACATGCTGCCTTGACACTGCCAACAAACTTCTTTTAAAATGTTTTTAATTGCATAGCATCTGATGTATTGTAGATAGTAACAATTCTCTTCAGTCAGGGCAGTTTCCTCATGCCTTGAAAACAGCAGTGATCAAACCTCTTTTTAAAAAATCCAGTCTGGTCTTAAAATTGATTGGTTCCATAAAAAATACATAAGAAATTTTGAGTATTGGGTCATTTTGGTACCAGTGATCCATTAATGAAGGACAATTTTTGTTGCTGTGCTTCATGTCTATTTAAAGCCAGTACATTTGAAAGTTCTTCAGAGACAAAAATGGCTAAAAGAAGGAACCTAACTGTCATGCACGTTCCTTGTTTGCTGTTGAGGAATCACTCTGAAGCAGTGAAGACTCAAAACAAAAATATTCTTAAAGAATATTCTAGTAAGCATTGGATGATCAGAATGTATGCATACAGATTCTCCCAGGTCAGGCTGGAACGTTACATCCGCTTACAAAAAAAAACGCTTCTTCTTCTCCACATGCACACACTAACAAAGATAAAGCTTTGGCCTTGATACACAGCACATTCATATTTTCTTATAATGTAACAATTCATTTTACTGAAACTGCTAACTCAAGGTTGTTTGAGGGAGAAAACCATAATAATCCTCCCTAAGGGACACCTGCATCCTCCCTATGAGATACCACTAATGGCTACATCACATCTCAGCTAACAATGGAATGATACTAACTGGTCGAAAGTGGGAAAAAGTTTGCAGGAGGGTTCTTTTTACAGGGTGCAGCTCCTTGGGATTGGATGAATCGTGCCAAGAGATATGGACATATCTGTGCACCAACTAATGGGAGAACTAAGTCTAAAGCACGGTTTATCCCCACCTTTAGCCGATCACATTTCAGTATTTGAATTAGATGTTTAAATGTATGACCTCTCACACAATACTAGACTGAATAAAATGTTGTGTTCACTTTTGATTTTATCCTTTTCTGTCAGGCTGTTCCAAAGAGAAAATGTCATTGGACAAGATTCTTTTGGAACACTGATATTTAGAAAATAAACAGCTAAATTGGAGAGAAGTGGTTTGTATTCTATCTCAAAAAACAAACACAATCAACATTTCACCTGCACTGTACATGACTGACTTTTAGATCATGGCTTAAGGTCCTACAAGGCTGTCAAGAAGTCCCTGATCAATGGGAGACAGAGTTTAGCCCAGCGTCGTTTGGCCCAAGCACACAAGAACTGGACAACCAGGAACTGGAAGAAGATTCTGTGGTCAGATGAGTCCAATTTCCAGCTTTATCTTCTTCCTGCTAATGTGAGGGTATGCAGAAGGCCAGACAAAGCATTATCTCCAGCATGTACAGTACCTATTGTCAAGCACGATAGAGGCAGTATCATGGTTAGGGGATGCATAAGTGCTGCTGGTGTTGGTCTCCTCACTGTCTGTGATGGCACATTGAACTCTGCCAGATATTGTGCCATTCTCCATACCCACATGCTCCCTTCTGCACATGCTCTGTTCCATCAAGGTCAAAACTGGATGTTTCAACAAGATAATGCCCCTTTCTGACCCGGAGTTCTGTCCTTGCACAAATAAATCCTTTTTGAAAACTCTGCCTGTCTCAGCCTGCTCTCTGTGTCTGTACCTGGGTTTCCAGACCTGCGTTGACAGAGACACAGGAATTTGTGACTTTATATCACTTAGTCTGACACATTTATCATTTTACCAAAGAAATATAGTGTGGGTTGCATTTTGCACCGTTGCAATTACATAAATTGTTTCCATGGAGGTGGAGGTTTAACTTACCCACAGTAGCACAAATGACAAATGAGGTATTTTATTCCTCTATGATTGTTTGGAGAACAAAAACATCTGCTGCAATTCAGAATTTAAAATGATCTGACTGTTGACATGGTCCATTTGCTGCTTGATTTAGGGTGTGACGCACATGGAACGTTTCCAAATACTTGAGTTTTTCAGTAGTTCACGCCCAGCATTAACCAAGCCTAATTATAACTTTTTTTTGAAACGTGGAGTAAAAAAGTTTGATTATTGTGAGTAGTATTTTGGGTTGAGTAAACTTTACTGTTCTGTCAGTTTCACTGATGGTGCAGGTGAGACAAACAAGGCTCCTGAAACTGCAGTGTCAGCTCCACAATCATGTTTTGAACAAATCTAAATTCACAAACTACAGTTTCTGTTCACATCTGACATTTTCCCCTACAGGTGACTGTGGAAACACTTATTACCAGTCATCAAACTGTACCTGACTCTGTCTCGCTATGTGGTTTCTATGCTGACCTAAATTATCCATATAATACATAGTAATAAAGCTATTAATGCTGACGTGTTCACTGACTGACTCATAATCAGATGTTTCGTAGTTCTCTGTTTGCTGTGCCTCGCTGCTGGTATGTCTTTACAGTTTCAACGCGTTAAGTTTCGTTTCTGAGAGCAGACTGTAAGTGGGTGCGCCTGCTTTAAACTCCTGGTTGACCGGGTGCTGCAGCTGTGTCACAGGAAGTACAGAGTCACCGCCTCTTCTGACTGCACGGGAAACGAAAGCGATCGACCGTCTCAGTAATATCCTCTCAAAAAAAACCATCTGATGAAAACAAGAGCAGAGCGTCGATGAGCTCTACATCCGCATTTAGATGAAGAGAACCCGATGATTTTGGAAAAATTTGGTGTCTGCGAGTTTTCATCATGGTTAAAAAGTCTTTAGGCTCACTCAGCAAAATTGGACTCGACTTTTTTGAGTTTTTGAAGGAGACTAATCGAACATCTATCACAGACAAAGATCAGCTGAGAGATATTTACAATAACGAGTTCAGAAGCAGGTAAGTTTTTGATCACACACGGTATATTTTATAAATGTATCCGTAATTGAATGATTATGTGTTAATTTCAGGTCTGCAGGGAACAAAGATCCAAACTTTGGTTCCGTCCTCTATTCACTGAAAGCAAGCAACAAAATAACAAGACGAAACAACATTATTCACTTTAACGACACGGTAAGCATTTCTGCATGGTGTTTTAGGTACATATACTTGTTTATATAAGTGGAAACAATGCAGAATAAGTAAAATCATCAGCGTTGATTACCTGCTTCAGCAAAATTACAGTATTTTCCTTCTTTACCGCATGCTTTTTTCCCCAGGATAATATATATTTTTCAGATTATTATAGCATCTTTTTGGTCATCATTTCTGTATTTAATGGAAACTCAATTTGATATTTTTTGAATCATTCTCTGGTTTTAATACATCTTAGTTTAAGTTTAAAATGACCAAGTAATGTAGAGGATATGTCAATAGAATTTAAAATCACTGTTGTGAACCTGAATAAAGAAAGATTTACTGCAGGGTGACTGTAGCCACAATGTCTCTTTATGAAGAACCCCGATTCACAAATGTAATCTTAGAGTTTAGTTGTTCTGAGTTGACGTTTAAAGTCCAAATAAAGTACACATTTGACCACATCATAAATAAGTTGTGGGTGTGTTCAGGAGCCTGTTGGACTGGGGATCTATGCACCAGGGATGTCCTTTTATACTATAATGCAGTGCTGCACTGTAAAGTGATCTATTCTTTTTTATCTTGGTTGTATTCAGATGCTTTGGCATATTGTTTACTCGTGTTTTAAATTTCACATTGCAGCTTCTCACTACTGCATTTTTATTATGATATATACCAATGTATACCATTTAAGCAGTAATCAGGGGTTGATTTTCTGTTGTTAACTTCTCTTATGCCAGTGCACTTTCCTCTAGAGAAAGAAATGTTTAGGTTTTGTTTTGTTGTTTTTTGCATCACTGTAGTGTTGATGTAATAGAACATTGCCACCATATGTAATCTCATGCCAGATTTGTTTTTTTGGATACATACAAAATCGAATCAGGTGGTCCTTGTATCATTTCTGACCTTCCGTCGATCGTCACATAACTGATAAGGTGTCTTACAATTTAAGAATATGTGAAATTGTTAAATCAGTTGTTGAATGACTCATAAGGGGCGCTGTAACCTTGATGTGAAAGAAGATCCAAGTAACAGAGATTTGCGTATGGTACACTGCTCTTACTGCACTTTGTCATTCACAGAGAGGACAGCTTTGAGGTTCTCCTAACTGCAGTTACAAAATGGTACAAAAGTTACAAAAAGCTAGCGGAGGAAGGAATACATAAGCAGATTCTCTTCCGTTTTTGATGTGTGGAGTCTGTTTCCTGAGCTGAAAAACTTTTATTTAACACAAAGAAGAAAGACAAAAAGTTCTGTTGCTCATGTTGGTAAAAGACATTTACATCTATTATTTTAAACCCTCAACAGCAATGTGTCATCGACGACAAGTTGACTGACTCAAGCCCCAGTGGCTCACAGAGTCACTGTTTATTGTCATGCCAGGATGGTGCTATTTCTTTAAAATCAAAATCTACTACTTAAAAAAATCCCTTCTAAATATCTTAAGACAAAGCTTGCTGTTATAGTTATGTGCATTTACAGGAGCAGACAAAAAGATCTCTTTAAAAACAGTCAAAACAACAATTATGTTCACAAGTTCCATTAAAAAATACTAAGGAAGCAGACATGTTCAACTTGACAGTGGATTTTTTTTTTTAAATCCAAACAAAAACTGATATGAAGTGATAATCTGCACAGGTCAGAGCTCTTTATGTGGACCAGTGGCACACACCCAGGACCCGTCAGCCACAGCCGGTCCAGAATGGAACAGCCAGTCCTGGAGTTGCATTGGCCTTCGTCTCCGCAGATGAGGCAGAGACGGGAGTTAGAGCCCGGAGAAAACTGGCCAGTCAACTCATGAAGAGACTCAGGAAGGACAGGTAGGAGCACAGACTCCTGTTTAGGCTCCTTTTCTGTTGTTTTTACTTCCGCTTAGCACCACAAGTCTGTTCTGTTTTGAAGTGTTGGTGACTCGCATGTTTTTCCTATTATTCCTTTTTACATGAGATTCCTCCAAGTCAAACATATTTTATATTTTTGTAGGCAAGTTGATGAAAAAGAAAACTGCATTTTTGGTTTATAGGCATTAAGTAAAAGCCACAATCAAAGAATCAGGATGTTTCTCTCGTGTACTGTAGCTAAAGGGAAACGAGGCAAGAAAGCGTGGTGGCAGGGTTTTAACTGCAAGAGCAAGCACGGCTACAGCAGTCCACGATTTTCTAAATTACACAATGTTATTATCCTCCGTTACTGTCCGTTCACTCACAGCAGGCATCCCTCTCTGCTGCCAGTAGTCTTCATGCAGCTAAAGGAAGAATATACTTGACGCTCAGCTCTGATTTAATGCAGGCCACTCTGCTGCCTATGAATCATAACCTTTGCTCTTTCTGCACCCACAGGGCTCAGTTTATCGCTGACAAACATGGTATCTGCATAAGCTGTGACCATAAGCCGTTTGAGAATGGAAAACTCGGCTTGTTAGTGAAAGACACATATGAGGTATTCATGCTCTGAATTTAAAGCCCTCCTCTGACAGTAATCTGCCAAAACAGAAAAAAAACATTGTTGGTCATTGTTTGTACAAATATGAATGTTTCTGTTTTACTTTTTTCAACAGTGTGTGATAAAGCTGAATGTAAAAAACACTGGAACAGAACCTGTGTATTTTACTTACTACACTGCACTGCACTGGCTCAAATACTTCACTCTGATGGATGAGCACAAAGTGACCAAGCTGAGCCCCCTGTCACTAAAACCAGGTGATGCAAATGCAACAGATGTTTATTATTTTTTTAGAGAACTGTGGGTACAAGAGTGCACTAATCAGTATTACCTCTTCTATTCTCAGGTGACAGCTATGAAATCCAGGTTCAATTCAACTGCAGTCTGGTCGGTTTCTATCCAGCTACTCTGGCCTTTGAATTCAAACCAGACCTGCAACCCTCCTCTGCTGCGTTTTACATTGTGCGCTTTATTGAGGCTCAGTGTATAACTTCATTAGGACTGGAGTTGGCCCCTGAAGCCCCTTACAAACCTCGCTCCCTTCCGGTCTGGACGGCTGAAGCTCCTTGCGAGATTGTGGATGGACAGCAACCTGAAGGGTACCACCCTTTACTCAACATACCTTTAATACAGACAGTAAATGTATAAAATTCACTGCTGTCTGTTTCATATGCTGTCTTGCAGTGCTATATACAACCCTTTCCATCTTGTCTCCTCATACCAGGCTGTCAGTGATGCGTCTACAATATGAGGTCGTGCTAAAAAAGTATCAAATACCACTATACATGAAACAGCTCATCCAGTCACTGAAGCGGCCTACTTCCTCCTCTGATAAAAGGTAGATTTACATGCTTAATTGAAGTTTAACACTAGGCTAGACTATGGAAAACATTAACCTCACTGATCATGTAGCCAGTGTCTCGTAAAAGAGAGCAGGAGGCACAAGTAAACACTCTTCATATGAAACAGTCTAGTTTCTGTGCTACAACATAAAGTATTCACTGCCATACATTTGTGTCCTGTTCAGAAGAGCTTTACTGGAGAGTCCCTTGAGCTGGGAGAACTACACAGAGAAGTTCGAGCTGCTGCTGTATCTAGAGGAGCTTCAGATGGAGGTGGACATCAAGAGATACAACATCCCCAATGATGAAAAAGAATGTGCTGTCATGTACCAAGACCCACAAAATAAGAAACTTCTTGTTCTGGAGGTAAACCCTTGTGGCTCTCACCCACTCATTGAGCTCATATTTAATGTTCATAGCTTTACTGAATATTAGCTGCTACAGGGCCACAAATAGAGGAAGCAGTGCCCTCAGAATTCTAAAACCTGATGGATGCTCTAAAAGTGTTGGTCCAGAATCTGTTCTATTCAAGCTGGAACCTGCCTCCCGCAGAAAAAAATAGAAAAACAAGCTACCCTCAGAGTCCAGAGCCACAATCATAACATTATAACAGGAACCTTCCTAGCAGCAGCAAGTTAATATTTATACATCTGTATTCTATTTTTTCCTGAACAGGTACTAGCAGAAACATTTTTTTTTTTATCAGAGAGCAGCAGAAACAATCTATGCATCGTATGCATTCGTTGCGATCCTAAGAACGTTCCTCAGACCAACATCTTCCACAATACTAATCGGAATGCAGTCTATAGCTAACTACTTGGCTGCGGCATTTGTTAGCTTGTCTGCTGAAGCCTCCTTCCACTGTTAGTTTGGGTGAGACGTGATGACACCCATCCCAAGTAGTGATCAACATCCAGCCCTCCTGTGATCCATGGTTTGTCTGTCTGTGTATTCAAAGCCAGTGAGCAACGGACTTTCACAATAACAATTTTTTTAAAAACTGCGTTAACACATGATAAAATAATTGTCTGCACTGACGTTAACACGCTCAACCCTAGTTTAATTACAAAAATGCTCAGAAAATAAGATTTGTTTTTATAACTAGGCTCTGAAAACATTGCATGCAAGATGATTTTAGTATATTACATTATCTGCCTTATATAAGTTTTGATGCTTGTCATAGTGTAAAAAAAAAACACAAAAAGGCTTGCATTTGGTGGTTGACCACTGTTATACAGCCAGTGTGATGGCTGAAGGGCAGTCTGTGATGCAGTCTACTGATTGGTAGAATACATTTCTGAGTTCTGTTTTACAGTATGAACAAAAACAGAATCAAAGGACCTCATCATGTCTGATACATTTGAGATTATTTAGATCACCATTGCAAGAGGTTCTCCTGAACATTCACTGCTAAGAATAAGTTTTTATATTTGTATTCACCTACCAGGTTCCTGGTGTGTCTGAGAACCGTCCGTCTGTGCTACGAGGAGATCAGCTGCTGGTGTGTCCTGTTGGAGAAACGAAGGTGAAGTACCGTGGCTACGTCCACTGTGTGCAGCTGGACCAAGTCAAACTGGGCTTCAGCTCAAAGTAAGAACAAGACAGTGCAGTAACATACAATAGTAAAAGTTAAAGAAATACCGATATCTGATTTTAAACAAAGAATATAGAATATTTTGGTGTTTTTGAGATTCAAGCTGTCAGATTTTCCTTGCAGGCTGCTGGATCGCTTCATAGAAGGCATGCAGTTCAGCGTCGAGTTCACCGTCAACCGCTTGACTGTGCGTCTTCAGCACAGAGCAGCAGAACTGGCAACTACGCACAGACTGGGAAAAGTGTTGTTTCCCGCTGCACCCCCCTTCGCCTGTCAGCAAACTGAGCTTCCTAAACTCAAGTAAGACTCTCACCTGAGGTTAATTTATATGTTAAACGGCATGTCTGTACATAGGAAAATGTAAAGTATGATAACAATTGAACTACACATTTGTCAAGTCATGTGTTCACAGGATCCACCATTCCTACATTTCCTGTTCTTTGTCTATGCAAGCAGCCATCTAGTGGTTGCATTTCAAGAGATGAGGCATCATGTTGGCTACTCCTCATTTGCATGAAGTTGAAGCTTAGGTTGCTTCATGCTAATTAGCGTCCTCTGAAAAGAAATTTAAACTAACCCTTGTCTATCTAAAATGAGGACAGATTAAGCAATTTCATGGTATATTTCTCGCCTCACATGTTTTCAGAAACACATTTTAGTCAACTACTTTCATAACTTCAGAGAAATTTTCCAAACAAGCTAGATTTCTCAACTTCGTGCCATACAAAACTGAAACATGACAAACATTTCTAAATCCTGTGCAAATTTACTAAATTAACTGCAGAGTAGAATGAGGATCCTGACAATGGTATTAGTAGATGCTGCTTTCGTCCTTTCACAATTATAACCAAATGACAGAAACATTTAGATGCATTTTGAGGAGTCACGACAAATTGTTCTCCTAACAATACTGGAATAAACCAGATACTTGATTCACCTGATAAGAGTATGTGATTGACATTTCCATTTGTGATTCAACTCTATCATCATTCCTCTGTTCTTCTATCAATAGGCTGTTTGACTGCAAACTGGAAAGAAATCCGGAGCAGTATCGAGCGGTACAACACATTGTAGCTGGCTCATCCAAACCTGCCCCATACCTGGTGTTTGGTCCACCTGGGACAGGTAATACAAGTTCCAGCATATTACTTCCTTAGTCAACTTCAAACAAATCTAGAAATTTAACATACTTGACTTTATTGTGATATTCCTTTGTCTGTTCAGGTAAAACTGTCACTCTGGTGGAAGCCATCAAGCAGATAGAGAAGACCGAGCACTCCTGCCACATTCTGGCCTGTGCTCCCTCCAACAGCGCTACTGATCTGCTCTGCAAGAAGATTCTGGAGCATGTGGATGAGCACAAAGTGTACCGCATGTATGCCAGCAGTTGGGACCCAAAAATGGTCCCTGGTGAACTGAAGGTCAGTGTCAGATGCCTTTGTATTCCAAGTGGTTGTGTTTGCATGTTCAGTGCATGTTTGTTTGAGGGTTGAAGGATTTTTTTTGTACAGAGAGTAACTCCTAGATGATTTATTCACTAATTGTGTCATTAAAACACATTTATTTAGTTCAGGGGTGTCAAACTGATTTTAGTTCAAGGGCCACATTCAGCCCAATTTGATCTTAAGAGAGCCGGACCAGTTAAATTACAGCATATTAACCCACAAAACTCCACATTTTTCCTTTGTTTTCTGCCAGAAAGTATGTTCTTCAAATGTTCACATTTATTGAAAAAAAAACATTATGAACAACCTGAAAATTCTTTAGAAAAAAAAATTCAATTTCAGCAACACTATGCCTCAGTTTATCATTTACACATTACAACTTACAGATCACAGTACCAGTACGTCTACAAAGACACAAAACATTTAATCATGATCAAAACAACAAGTCGGACAAGAAAAGACAAAAAAACTGCAAAAAGCGAGACAAAATATTATGAAAATGAGACACAAAATGACAATGAGAACAAAATGACAAAAAATGAGACAAACAACATGAAACAAAACAGAAAATAGATTTAAAAAATTAAGCAACGAAGTTACAAAGCGCCAAAAAAATAGACAAACAACACAAGCGAGACAAAAAACACCAAACGATACACAAAACAATGAATAAAGCAAAACAAAATGAGAAAAATAAGGCAAAAAATACAAGCATGACAAAAACAAGAAACAAAACGACAGACATGAGACAAACGACAAAACTCAAAAAAACTACGAAAACAAGACAAAATGAGACACAAAGCTACAAAAGAACAATGAGCGATATACAATTTTACTTTTTGATCAAAACTAATTGTTCAGAAATTATTTTAAATTCATAGTTTTACAAATTGGTGGGCCAGTTTTGGCCTGCGGGCCGCATGTTTGACACCCCTGATTTAGTTGATCAGTTAGATTACCTACCCCCTGGTGGACATTATGATGCATCACACTGTCTAAAGACAACACAGTGAATCAGGACCATTCACTCGCTGTCTTGCTACTGCTACTGTGTGTATCCTGGTGCTTTACACGTTCGATACTGCAGTATTCTTTAGTCTTTTTCTAGCGTCACTGAGGTTTATGTGGCACTTTACAGGCATGCTGTAACCTGGTAGGGGAGTGTTACACCTTTCCTGCTAAAGAGGAGCTGATGAAGTATAGGATCATGGTCACCACCCTGTTCACTGCTGGAAGGTAGTGAATGACTCAGATTGCAGTTTTCTCACCTGCATGCAACACATTACTTACATCCAAATTACTAACAATTAACACTACGGATCAGATAAACTTGTGGGATGCAAGTTTGCTACAGTGTATGCACTCTTTGATTTCTGCAGGCTGGTCACAGGAGGCATTCCTACAGGACATTTCACTCATGTGTTTGTGGACGAGGCTGGACACGCTGTGGAGCCTGAATGTGTGATTCCATTGGCAGGTAGAGAAAACAAACTGCAGTGTGCTCCCTAACTGCAATGAACTGCATTTATACAGTGGCTGAATTTTGCCGTCTGTGGTACAAAGGGTTGCTCAATGCGGAGTCTGGTCAAGTTGTTCTGGCTGGAGACCCCAAGCAGCTCGGGCCCATTCTCAGATCTCCTTTTGCACTGAAATTTGGCATGGGTATGTAGAGAAGCATTCACACAGTCTTGTTGCCTTCACTGTAGTATAACTAAAGATGTAGAAGACTTAAAACTATAGTCTTAACTTACTTGTGTTAGTATGATGTGCTGCTGTTTGATTAGCTAAAAGGTTGTGGTGTCTTTAGGAATATCCCTCCTGGAGCGTTTGATGACTGATTTCCCCGTGTACTGCAAAGAAGATGGTGTGTTCAACAACTGCTTTGTCACCAAACTGCTGTGCAACTACAGGTGAGATAGAAGAGATGGCTTTAGTTCATTCACTTACAGAAATTATATACTAGTTTTTGTAGAACGCACTATTTTTATCTCTTTTTTTCAGGTCCCATCCAGCCATTCTGAAGGTTCCTAATGAGCTCTTCTATGATGGAGAGCTGCAGGTTTGCGCGGATGAAATTTTACGCAACTCCTACTGCAGATGGGAATACCTCCCAAAGATGGTAATGACGCTTCTTTTAGCAGACATCAGCAAGAGAAACCAATATGGCTGCAATTCAAGATTTCTGTTATGTTTTTGTTTTTCAAAATATTATGTATCCATTTTTGGCTCATTTTAGAAATAGAACAAGTACTTGATTACTCTACTAGTTGAACAGTAGAAATTTAACTGGCGAAACATAACTTTCTCCCTGTTGATAGAGGATTTTCATTGAACGTGTCTGACATCTTAATTTACTGACTTTATCTGATGAATAAATACATTTTTGTTTACGTTTCTTCACTGAAATTGCAATTAGAGCAAACCCATTTAATAGTCAATTCAGTAAAAAACAGATAAAGTTACATACTCACATGCCTGTGCTTCAGCCCAAACAAACCTCTTATTGAAGACCCTGAAAAAGAGCACTAGAACTAACTCCGTCTATTACGACCTGAGCAGAACTTTTTCCTTTTAAGTAAACATTTTGTACAGCATGCTTCTTATTTTTCTTTCTATCTTGATGTTTACAGTCTCTGCACGAAGGTGTCCAGAATGGTACAGTCTATGCATATCTTTCAGGGCTTCCCAGTGATCTTCCACGGGGTGGCGGGTATTGATCAGCGTGAGAAAACTAGTCCCTCATTCTTCAACGTAGCAGAAGTGGAGGTGTTGATGGACTATGTGAGGAAACTGCTGCTGTCACATGGCAAGCGGGGCCTGTCAACCATTGCACCCAGAGACATAGGCATCATCGCCCCCTACAGGAAGCAGGTCTGAATTAAATTTGCTCCAATACATTCTGAATGCAAGGATTCAGATTCTTGTTGCCACACTACTTCAGTCCAAGTATACGTTAACTTGTTTCTAATTATAAACAGACTAAAAACTGCTGCTTTTTTTTTCTTTCACAGGTGCAGAAAATCCGTAAGGCCTTGGAAAAAGTTGGAAAAGACTTCAAATTTAAGAACATGAACACCCTTAAGGTAACTCAATATTTTACACTGAAACAATAGGAAGGACAGAGCAGCCACTGTGTCTTAACATACATGTGTGTGGACAGGTTGGCTCAGTGGAGGAGTTCCAAGGCCAGGAGAGGAAAGTGATCATGGTGTCTACAGTGCGGAGCAGCCCCGATTACACAGATTATGACAAAATGTTCAACCTGGGCTTTGTCAAGAATGAAAAGGTAAACACCCTCTATGCGTACACACACACACACACACGCATACGCACACACACACACGCACACATACACACTGTATGTATTTGCACATTATTTTAACAAACTCTTTTCTGTTCCAGAGATTCAACGTGGCTGTGACTCGGGCTAAAGCCCTGCTGATTGTGGTGGGAAACCCCGTTGTGTTGAACACAGATCCTACTTGGGCCCAGTATGTTTCATATGTTTAGCTTTTCTTTTAGCATATAGACTGTACATTAACATTTAATTTTCAATTGAAGAAAATGAACTGTCATTGTTATCTTTCCGTGCTTGTTTGCAGCTTCATCAAGTACTGCCAAGACGAAGGAGGCTACACTGGCTTTACTCATGCAGAGGAAGATGAGGACGTGGTAGCCAGACTCGCTGTACTCAGCCTTGAGATTGGAGTTCAGGGTAACGACCACATTTTAATTTTTATTATTATCTCCCTAAAGTGTATATTTGAAATTGATGTTTAAACTGTCCACCTTACTTTCTTCCTCTACATCTTTCCACAGCAGTTGAGACTGCAGAGAGTGTCATTCAGCAACAACTGGACCCCGAGTGGAGGTCCGACATGTAAACACCATGAGAGCACAGACCTCCATTGTAAGCACTTGAAGGGATTTGTTTAAGTCAATTATTCGATAGATATATTAACAAATTTTCCTACAAAGTCTGATTGGTACCTTTCTGTAGTGAGGGTATGGAACACAGCCAGTGTTCATCGGCCAATCACATACCAGAGTACATCTTTAATGTCAGCAGTAGGAACTGGACCAAAGACCACGAAGAACAGGCAGCTGATTCATCTTTACCTCAGCCAGCTGCACTAACACCACTGTCTGTGTCTTTACAAACTACTGCAAATGCTGTTTTTATCCAGTCACCATGACACATATTCAATCATAAATTATACTCTTTTGAAAATGAATTTTATCAACCACACCTGCCAGTCTCAGGATTGCTCATGAATGCCTTTTTATTCATGTATACCATGTGAAAAATGTTTGATCTATTTTAAACCAGATTGTATTTTCTGAATTAATGAAGTAAAAGATTAAATTGAGCAGCACTAAATGTTTCAAGCTTATTTCTGTCATAACATTCAGCCTGGATCATGTGTTCATTTTGCATTTCATTGGAAGGTGGATTTTGGATTTCTGTGAAATGCTGTTTTGATTTTGATACCCTGCAATTTATTTAAATGACAACAGAAGAAGAATATTAGTAATTTAGTTATAAATTAACTGAATATTTGTTTAAACGCATTAAATATTTTTAAATTCTGGTACTGCAAAACAAAGCAAAACTAGTCAAGTTTGTGTAGTATTTCAAAAATACTTTATTAACATGTTTGTCTCATCCAGACATTCAACACATCCCACCCGTTTGTAAAGCATCGTCACAATCAACATTTTCTCTTCAATTATGAGGTTTGACATTTAATACAGAGGCATTGTCCAGATATCAGCCCAGGCCTACTACATTCTGACCTGCTGATCTGAAGGTACTAGATAAAATCAAGATCACCACAGTTGCACCATGTGACGGTGGTGAAATCAATGTAGGGACCGCTAAAAACACTTGCATACAGAGTGTTCAGGGCTCTCTGGACAGGACTGGACACAGACTACACTGCATCTCTTTCATTTAACTGTGATAGAAAAGTACACACTAAGTACACACTCAGAGGGCTGCATGTTTGGAGAGGTGGTGGTTTTATGATCCTGTCAATTATGAGAACACATGTCTGGAGAAACTATAGTGTACTGACAAAGTGGGATCTCTGGCTTTTTAATTACAATTCTGTGTCCCCCCCCCCAAATTTGCTGTAAAACATCACAAATGACGCATTGATGTAAATATTTAAAAATTTACCAATTCAAATTACAGCCTATCTTCGGTTACTTCCAGACATATACACCCTCTGTTCATATTATTTGGACCCATTTCACGAATTGATAAAAGTCAATTCAAGAACAACATTTTAATCGAACATTAGCTACACACTCAGATATCCTTTCTTTGTTCACTCACATTTTAAGGAATGTCACTTTAGTGTCAAATAAAGGGCTATGACACACCAACAAAGCTCCAATTTCAAACGGCCAATGGTTCTAATGTTGATGAGCTACACTGAGGCGATGGTACACCGGTAATGGCTAAGTTCAGCTGCAGATCTAGTTGACATTTGGGTATTTAGTTAGAAATTTTGTGCACAGAATAAGCCCGTATTATGTTATATAAATATGGTTGTATACAGTGTGCATCCAGAAACTGGTGGATTACAGTGTGCATTCATCCTCAGTAAATCCAGTACACAGTGTTGTGTGAACACTGTATACTGGATCTGAAACAGTACAGAGTTCAGACAGGAGACAGAACTCATTGGGGGAAGGCATTGCTGACGTCTGCCAGAGCCTGTGTGAGCGTGACTACGAGTATTGTGTCCAAGACAATAGACCACTGTCTCCAGTGCCAGTTTAAGCCATCGCCATGGAAGAGAGATCAAGGTACAGTCCGGAACCTCTCCATGCAAATAGTCACTGGTGCTTCAGTTTATGTAGGTTTCAGTGGATTAATGCAGTGCGAACAGACTCTAAATTTAGTCCTTTGTGTCAGAAGAGAAAGCTGTGGAAAACAGAGCTTTGCTGACACAGCACTTGGTGAAATAGAAATTTCAGGGTGTAAAATTAATAGTGGTATAAGAAACAGATGACAGATTGGGACTGAAGCTGATGTATAAAAAGAGACCAAGAGAAGCAGGGAAAGCAGCACATAAAATTGTCTGCTAGTCAGAGCTGTGAGAGAAAGACAGTCAGTGGCCATGTAGGCCACAGACCTTTCTCTGTAAACAATCATAATACAGAAGCAGACATATGACATATCTGTAAAGTATATGCACATATAAATACAAACAATCCATACATATAGAAGGAAGGAGGCAATCCTTCACACAAACTGACGGGTGTGCTGGTGGAGGAAAACCAAACAGGAAACAAGCAATAACAGAATGTGAGTTGCAGAGGAAACAGTTCTAAAAAAAGGCTGATTTGTTTTGCTTTTAAACAGGTGTGTCAGTCTTTCATACTTGCCTATGACTTATCTGCATCTGTGAAGTTAAGTGTAGTCCATGGAAGCCATTGATTTAAAGTTTCTCCAAGTTTGCTCCGTGGGTCGGGTGAATCCTCCTTCAGGTTCTGATTGGCCAACACACTCAGCCACTTCACAGTAGCTGGCAGCCGCCCCTCTTCTTGCGCTTGCGAACCTGCAGTGCTGCTCTGGTGGCCATCTCAAACACATCCCGCACGCCGTCCTTGGTCTTGGCTGAGCACTCAAGGTAGCCAAAGGCACTGATGCGGTTGGCCATGTCTCTGCCCTCCTCAGACCTCACTGGCTCCTGGAGGTTTCATGTTCAGACAGAGGGTTAAAATTTCACAAGATATGTGGACATGAAACAGGGAGATTTATTTAGGGATAATTTGTTGCCTGTAACACAGCAGTATGCAGAAACACACACCTGTTTCATCTTGACCAGCTCCTTGCGTGTGTGTTCATCATACCTAAGGTCCTTCTTGTTGCCCACCAGAATGATCGGGACATTGGGGCAAAAGTGTTTCACTTCAGGTGTCCATTTCTCGGGAATGTTCTCTGACAGAATTTAAAATATGAAATTAAAAGAGTCACAGCGCAGTACACGCCAGACTTTTCCCCTTACAAGGACAGTAAAAAGAGTTTCCCTTGTGAGTGTATAGACAAACATCGAGAGGTCACTGACCCCTGACTAATAAATGGTTCTGAGCTTGCTGGCCAAAACCAGCAGTTTTCTCTGGAAGGAGATGCCATGTTGTGCTACAGGAGGAATGCCATTGGTGTCACTGCACATATGAGAAAACTGGGGGAGAAAAACTGAAGTTTTATCAACCAAGACATATTAGATGTTTGATTTGGTTATTTGTAAGCCAAGAACATGCTGATCCAAAGCTGAAATACATGGGGCATATTTTGTAATCCTAATCATGAGCACTGTGCAACAACAGCAGCTACATTATGTTCTGGATAGTTGTTCCTCTTTATGTGAAAACAACTACATTTCATTCCATAAAAGTCTATTATGGATGCATTCATCCAGCCAGCCTAGATTATTCTTTGCCCAACAGTCATCAACAAGATTAATTACAATATCAACAATTTATGCATTTACAAACATTTACAAGACACACCTTCTGAATAAGTAGTAACTCCATAAACTAGATCATTGCTTTTATGAGGTCTGCAGACAGGAAAAAATATATGGTATTTTTATGGAAATAATATAGCAGAATGGAAAAAACAATAAAGGACAATAATAGCACAGGTAATAACTGGAATATCAACAGTTCAACTCCCAACCAAAGGATCTTTGGGGCATGTCATATCTTTTTTCTTTACACTGTCAAATGTCAAAGAGGCAAAAATGCCAAAAAAGAAAGATCCTAGAAAAACAATACATCAATAACTCAAGAAGTATTATAGTTTTGCTTCTTAATTTTAGTAAAATTACTCAACTAAAGCACAGTAGGTAGCTAAAATCTAACTTCCATTCTTGTTACGTCAGCAGGCAAGTGTATTCAGCCTTACCTAAACTGTCAGGGCTGTCTATGGAGAAGCACATGAGGATAACATCTGTGTCAGGGTAGGAGAGTGGTCTCAGTCTGTCATAGTCTTCCTGGCCTGCTGTATCCCACAATGCTAACTCCACCTGGGACAGAGGAGGAAAAAGAACAAACAAGGGATGGAAATGACTACAACCACAGAGCATAAATTCATTTACATTACTAAAATAAGACTTTATTGCCAACAGAATGAAGAAGGAGTAAGACAAACATAAAATCAGAACATGGACAACAAGCAAAAAGGCAAAAAATGCTGGATAAAGGAAAAAGATTGGGAATGATTTATTGCTCTACGATTAGACTTAAAAAGCAACTCCCTGGAGGTGGAGGTGGTTCCCACAGGCTTTAGGCTGTTAATCAAACTGTAAGCAGTCCCAATGTGTCTGACCTGCTCCAGATAAAACAAATGCCAAGCAAAAATCATTTACTAGAGCTAAACAAGAGTTGTAGCACTTGTTACAGTGGTTAGTAGACAGTAGCCTGGAAGTGTCATTTCATAAGAAAATTATACCTTTTTTGAAGTACAAAAGTGTCTAGAAATCAACTGCAATCTCTTGTTTCGAGCCGGACCTTCACCACGACTACAATCACAGCTGGAAAAGTGCACCTGCTGCTGGTAAGAACTGTATACAGACAAACTGTCTTATTCGTCCCCCAGAGAACAACTACGGTATCTTAGCAGTTCATCTGTACTTCTCTGACATCTCACTACACTCCTGTTTTTCTTACTGGCTTACAGACTATTTGCCTTGGCAAGTCTGACTGGACACATAACCTTCTGGCACAGTCCACCGCAGGTACGGCATTTTCCATAGTATGTGAACTACAGCACAACTTCTGACTGCAAATAAGTAACTCCACACACTGACAAACCTCCATCCGCTGTTTTTGATTCTTTTACCACTAGATGTCTCTCAGGAGTCAGCCTCCTGAGACTCATCTCATCCTTAGTTGCTGTGGCCACAAGTCAGTATAATAAATGAGTAACAAGTAGGCAGCAGATTTAACAGTGATGGCAACTTGTTCTGAAATATTTCACTGCATCAAATTCAGTTTTTTTAAAGGTCTTCATGCCACAGCTGAGAGATCTGGAGTTTGCATAATACAGACAAAACCTCAACCAGCTGATCCCACATTTTGCAGCACAGGAAACAGGAACAGGAAATGGGACATTAGTCATGATGTATGGGGGAGGGGGGTTTCAACCCCGCACAGGAAGGTGGCACTGATCCATTTCCTGTTGTTGGCTGGAGGTCTGCTGCTTTGTAACAATAAAATAGGCCAAGGATTTGTTCACAATACGCACTTATCCCCATCAGTCTTACAGGCACGTGGTTCACAACCACTGAGGTCAACAGTGTCACATAAACCTGCCTGTTCTGAGGAACATTTCTAATTTCCAGTGGTGAAAGATACATTTAAATTCTTATTTATGTAAATGTAGGAGTATAGCAGTGTTAAAGACTCAATTACTAGTCAAAGCCCTGAATTCATAATCTTACATAAAAGCATATGACATCATTAGATTGTTAATACTGATGCATTAATATATAAGTAGCAGTTTTTAAATTGTAATTGTAATCTAAAGTGTAAATTGCATTTTGTTGTCATAGTTGGTAGTGGTGGAGCTACTTTGTAATTATTTTAGTCTGGTAATTCACAACCTAGGAGTCAAGTCAAGAGGTCACAAGACAAAGAAAAAAATTAAGTTTTCATACCCCAAATCTGCTTTCAGTCTTTTCATTCTACTGTTGTTTTTGCTGTTTTTGTCAGATAATGGAGAATATTAGCTCTTTTCTTTAACTGAAACCATTTGAGAAGAAGGGGGTGTCTTCGGTGGAACGTTAACAACACATAAATATCTGAATTGTGACAAGGAGCACAAACTAGATATTGCTGTGTTATAAGGATCACAAGCCAAATGTCAGTGGGTCACAAGTTTTGTATGTAAAAATGCCAGGTACTTCATACAGTTCTATCTTATATCTCCAACGGTAAAGTAATCAGTAACTATAACTGTCATATTACATGTAGTGCAGTTGAAAGCATGTTATTTCCCTTTGATATGTAATGGGGTACACGTGTAAAGTTACAACAAATGGATGTCCTCGAGTAAAGTTCAAGAACTTCAAAGTGACTTGATCACTTCTAATTACTGACAGTTATATGACCAAAACAAAAAAGCTTTAAATATAGCGTACCTGCTTGCCATCAACTTCAATGTCGGCGATGTAGTTCTCAAAGACAGTGGGGACGTAGACCTCCGGGAACTGGTCCTTACTGAAGACGATGAGCAGGCAGGTCTTCCCACAGGCACCATCACCAACTATCACCAACTTCTTCCTGATTGCCGCCATCTACAAACAGAATATACATTGTTAGTCTATATGTTAAGGTTTGAGACACTCAGTACACTGTGAAGAGTCAAGTCTTTTCAAAAAAAAGAGAGGTGAAAGAAGGAAACCATAAATAAAATGAGTGAGAACGAGGGGGAAAAAAAAAAGGAGAGATGATCGAAGTCTGTTTTAGAGCCGCACCCTTTTCCCTTTCCTGGGCTGTGTCCTCTGTGTGAGGTGAAAAACAGATTCAGGCGGAGAGTTCAGCACTGCTCTAGAAAAGCAGTAGGAGGAAAGGGACCAGAAGGAGAGTCAGAGACTTGCAAATGCTGCAGCCTCAGTGCTCCACACACTGCTGCACATGCATGACCTCAGCCTCACAATACATTAATAATGATCTTTAATGTGTCACTTGTACATTCCCGTGGCCAAGTGATTTACAGCTCTTACTGGTTTTGTCTGACACCTCTATATTGCACACATTTCTCTCCGCATCACTTTGCTTGCATCCCTGAAAGGTGTGTATATGTGAGTGAAATGTGGCTTGCGAGAGAGGGAGACAGCCACACACACACACACACACACACACAAACACACACACACACACAGATCAATAGCCATCTCCCACAGGCTGACAATAATGGCGAGAAGGCAGTAGGAGATGAGACAACGCACTGGCTGGCTGCCAGTAGCATCAGCTTCCACAGAACTACCTGGACCAACACAAAGATCAAAACCTCTGCCATCACTTACAGACACTGTCCAAGTTATAAATGCTGAAGGATTCAGAAATAAAACCCAATTAGTTAAAGCAGTCACTCATAGTGATGAACCCACAGAAAATTATCATTATCATCATCATTATTGTCTGTATATAAATAGGGAGAGCCAACAGTTTCAAAGGGAGGGACTCACTTGCACTTATATGCATGTGCAGCCAAAAATGCTATCAAAACATAGAACAGAGAAGCTCAAATTCCAATACACACAACTAAGAATGCCATTACTGTACTTTATGCTCAAAACGTGTACATTGCACCTTAAAGTAACAAGTGAGTAAAAATATGACACCTCCTGTTGAATAACAAGCAGAAAGTAGCTTTGGAAAGCAAGAAATCTGTTTAAGTACACCCTGACTCATCACTGTGCATCAACAAACCTGTCAAACACACATATTTTAGTACAAGTCATTTAACATCGATTTGTGCTGTCGGGTGGTAAGTGGTAAATTGCTGCATTTTGCTATGAAATGAGCTGTGAAGAACCTGTGGATGCAAAATCTTCACAGAAATTACAGCGAAATAAATGCTCACAGGGAGCATGGTGACTCCTTGTATTATTCTGTTTTTTTAGGAAGCATAATACATTCCTTCTCTCCAGTAAATGCTACTGACCCTAAAAGAGAGAAAAGGTTTTCGTATATGGTAAAGAATGAAATTCGCATCTCTACATGACCCTTTATTTTAATCCCTATTCTCGAGCAGGCCTCAGACGTTCACCCTCCCTCAGTGCCACAACAGCTACCATTTTCACCACAAGAATAAAAAGACAATTGTTCAGTTTGCTTTTTTTCCCCTCCCACACATTAAATCAGGCCAGTGTGTTGTCAGTTTGTCTCTGGAGAGAGCCACCTGTTCTCTGTGATAGCAGGCTGCTGCTACTCCATACATCATACTGTCACTGCCAGAGGGAAGATACACACAAACACATGCATACAGGAACACACACACACGACCAGTAGCTACAGTGACACCACAGAAAGCTTCAGAAAATGGGGATAGTCCTGCAGATGTTGTGCTGTGATAAAATAATGCAGCTTATTGATGACAAGCTCTCACAGCAGGCTCCCTACTGTGACAGTGGCAGCACATGGTGCTTAGCGGGGATAATGGCTCCTTCACTTTGCATTAATGTGTGTGTGTGTGTGTGTGCACACTGTGTCAGGACAAGGACAGGAAAAGACTCTAAGGACTTCTTTTCTAAATAAGAGTCATCATTCATATATGTCATGAAACAATTCACTTTAGCCCTGGTATAATATTTATATGATTTGCTCAGGTATTATGCAATATCACCGATATGTTAAAAAAATAAAATAAAATACAGAGAACATTACTGTTACAGTTACCATGCTTTATTTACATCTTCGATAAGGTGATCCCCCAAAGATTTAAAAAGCATGCCAAATTACATCAGTAGTCAGATGAGGTGTGCTTCGGGAGGCAAGACAAGGAGAGTTCAAACATTGAGTCATCTAATCTATAAACTGACTAGCAGTTTGGTTTTTTTTTTTAATCAAATTACTGAATATCTTTGTTTTGACCTGTTGGTAGCAGACCTGATGACAAATACAAAAGTCTTTATTTCAAAAACACACAACTTCTGCATATCACAAAAGTAGGTGAAGTTAAAAATCTTTCATTTAATTTAAAGGAAATCAAATCAAATGAATTTCACTCATAAATATTCAGCTCATTTGTCAATTTATATCTGAAGCCTACTTTGCAAAGATCAAATTAATACAGCATATCAGAGAAAGTTGTTTTGAGTTAAAAACTAGCACAAATGATAGTTAGGCCATACACTATACAATAGGCTACATTATAATATAACTGCCTTGAGCCTTGCAAATTGCTGGTAGATCACCATCAAGATTCAAAACAAATCAATTCAGTTATTTTGTGCCTCAAAATGAAACCGGGGTCATGAGTGCAGATGTCCTGCTCTACTCATTGCGAAAGTCTACAAGCAAAGAGAACAAACTCTTTTTTTTTTTTTAAGCAAAGCTGCAAAACTTTGAGTCTAGTAACTCTAGATCGTCTAACAACAGCGGTGTTTTGTGATGAATTCTCTGTCCCTCAATCAACTTCTTCACTTCTCTTGGTTGTTTCAAGTGACTTCCTTGTAACACATTAATGATAGCAACTGAGGGAACAGGGAAAAAGGAACGACTGCTGGACTTGACCAGTTTTGTCATTTTAACTTATCTCCTTCTTTGAGTTTCTCCCCTTGGTTCAGTTCAAATAAGCCTTATTTGCACAAGGAGCATTCCAAAACAACCAATCCCTCCTCCTCTTTTCCCTGAAGTCAACAGCTCTGGATTCAGTTTGTGGTTTTCATTTTTGTTCACATAAAAGTGTGCTATCGAACAGTTACATTTTATAAGAACTTGTGGAGAACAGATACCGATGACAAGGGTGTGTATGATTTTGTGTAAATATTAAGGGTATCGAGTCAATACCGCCTACAACAATTCTCATGCATGGTTTTTGAATGAATGTGGCTGCATCTTAAGATCCTTAAAACATTTAGCACATGAAAGTCAGGGAAATACTGGATATACTGTGTTATAATCAGCCATAACTAAGTAGGTGTGCCCTAGATTTTATGCTGTGGTAAGTTGTACTCTGTCAGTGCATGGAAAAAAATACATTTAAGAAAAAAAAAGTTGAAAGGCACTCATAAATAACTGAAATACAGAAAGCTAACTGTGTGTGGCATTATAATCACTCATAAAACCAAGCCTGCACAAGTAAACCAAAGTATACTTATGTATGTATGTACTACATGTAGTGAATACATTTAAAGCACCTGCACGTGCACCAGCCTCAAAGAGAGAGGTCATATAACTGTGCAGTAGGCTGCATGTCCACACGTGTCTTAGAATGAATGATCCTGTCTTGCATAATGTTTGTATCTGTGTGGAGTAGCAAAGGACAAAGTTCTCCCAGCATATGCAGCACAGATGCCTTTCCCCAACAATTTTCCTATCTGACGGGTTTAACCCACCTGCTGGGGTAACACATTAGACAGCCTTGTTCATTAGAAGTAGTAGAGGGTAGAAATAACGCAAAATGGCTTAATGAGCTAACATGGATCAGCAAAGTCAAGGTATTTACATCAACTCTGCACTTAATGACCTATTTGATTACCAGTGTATACAGGCCATAAAATCTCTACCCTTAAATGTTGTGTAGATTGTACCAATCTAACTACATTGCTCTGTTATTGCGGCTCTGCCTCACTCACAGAACAACATTTATCAGCCAATAAAATAAGAGCTGAGTTGACAGAGGAATTGCAAGTCGAGGAGTCATAAAGTTTCGTTCTGATCTAATCTGATGCTTTTGTGATATTAGGCAGGACTCACATACAAATTTTAAGCTTTAAAGACTTATTTCGTGTTCATTTTGAACAAGGTGACATTATGTGTTGTGGAAGTGAATTGTTTGTCCGTTGCTTTGCTTTGCTTGTAGTGAAAAGTTTAGAAAAGTTCAGCTTTTCAAGCATCAGCATAGGCTAGAGCCAATCAAGTTTACGTCACTGATCACCATGCCGACAAACACACCTCCGTATCTCCTATCATACCCATCATAGAGCACAACTCGTATGTCACAATTATATAAAGCCACTGAGGAGTTCAAAAGACCAAAAGCAAGAGACCCATACAGTTACTTTAAAAGTGACACTGATACAAATGTAATAATATTAAACATGCTGACAACCACAACCAGGCATTCTCTGAGCCAGTACAGCCTTTTATTGATGAATTAATGCCAGCTCTTTAAAGGCACAACACATTTCCAATCTTTTCTCGATTTGTCCCAAGTGTGCCAGCTGTTGTAAAATGCCCTGCTGTACTCTGCTGAAACTGTGGAACAGCACAGCGTGGTGAGTGAAGCAACCGAGGAAGTGCTGTGTAGTTTGTGTTCGGACAGCTGTTTTAATTAATAATAAGCGAGTAGAAAAAAATCACGGCTGCTTTGGATTACAAAATGGCTTTGAGTAGAAACTTGCAGATGAACCTCACCTTTGAAGTGCTGCTGATTATTGACAGCTGCATTTCCACGTAAGTATTTTGCTGTTGCACGGGAAGATATGCAACCCTCCTGCAACACTCTTCTCTAATCTACAAAACACGCCAAAATATCAGCAGAAATCACTTTCTGGCAGTCATAAACCACATGATGCTCATCACCTGCCTCAGGCTGCGTTCAGACTGACATTAGCATCAAGATGTAAGAAAATACAGCCACTCCTTCAATCTGATAATGCAGCACGGTACTCCAGCAAAAACTGTTGCAGTCCTATAATGTAAGATTTCTGATTTTCTGCGTCACTACATTTTAAACTCCCTATTTGAGGGTTAGAGCTGTTGGTTGCACAAGTCAAGCGACAAGATGTCAAGATGGTTAAATGACATCTTCCATATGGTGAAACTGGGAGAACACAGTTTGCTTTGTAAAAACTTTAAAGTCATTGGAATTGAAGGAGGTCAAAAGGGGAACAGAGCAAAATACAAGCAGGTTCTCCAAAATACCTTCACTCAACTCAAACAATGACCTGTGGGAGAACAGGCAATCTAACACTGGATCTATGAATAAAGTTCAGTGGCCAGGACAGGCTTGAAAAATTTAAGAGGGACGTTCAAGTGTCATTTCATTTCAATTAAAGATGCTTTCCATCAAGCCTGACAGTATCAGGAGAGAAAGGGAAAAAATATTTCCATCAGGGTGTGAAGAGAAGAGTCCAAATTGATTCTGAATTTACATCTCCTCATGCACCGCAAACTGTCCATTCTATGTGAGCACTCGAAAATAAATCCAGTGTTCATATAAATAATCTTTGGCTCTGGTTCTGTAAAGGAGAAACAAGGTGGCTCAGACCGAGACCATTATTCCAACGAGTTCTGTGCATGGTAAATTTGGCACATGCTAATTGTCTGAATCTGCTAACTAGCTTAGTATCAACAACCTTTTTCTACAATCACAGACTCCAACTGTATGTGTAGTCTGAAGTTATTGAACACCAATGTGATAAATATATACTCAGCAGACTCGCATGTGATTATAAATACTATGCTTTTCTCTGGGAAAGCAACACAAGAAGCTATGCCAGGATGCTCCTGTCAACTGTAAACTAACTGTACACTTGCAGGTGATAAATGAGTTGTTAAAGAAAAATATTAACTGAGTGTTACCTGCTCAGATATTGACTCTCTGATTGGTCAAAGCAGCAAAGTGCATGCCATGTGATGATTAATGATGGGTCACTAAGTGCTCACACACAGCCCTGTCTGACTATGTAAAAATGTGGGAGGACATAAGCCATGAGGAATCTCTCACCCACTTTCAACAACCCTCACCCATTTCATCTAAACACACAACATCCCTCCCCCTCCAACATCTCAAACTTTCATTTACTGACGGAATATAAAATAAGTCAACTCTTTGGAAAGCACATATACCAGAGATACACAGGTGTATAATCATAGCTACAATGGATACTACTTGTGCATTGTGCTGAATGTTTTCTATAGTTGCATTAAAGTTGTTGTTCTTTTTATATGTACCATATGTTTGTTTTCTCATTTCATACAAGTATAATTCTTAGGTTTGAATGTCAGCGGTAAATAAAAATAAATAAATTTGAGGCAGTGAGGTAAACTAAGAATTAGCATTGGAAACCAACTTGAGGAAAAGCTCAGCCTGCAGTTTCAACCATCAGTGTTATGAGGGTGGAGCAGCTTACTGTTCCAAACAGCTTGTTTTGCTTCAAGTAGATGCTCCTTCTGTTAAAGCTACCATTGGCTGAGTGAAGCATTTCAGCTTGTATATTTTATGTTGGAACACAATGGAAAAAAAATCTAAATATTACAGCTGATAAGATTAATCGATCAATTATTTTAATAACTGATTATTCTTTTTTTTTTTTTAAAGGGGGGGGGGAATCACATGTTCTACCTTCTCAGTGGTGATGGATTGTTTATGGTTTTTCCCTGTCTATTTTCATTGCCAATTAATCTGAGGATTACTGTCCTCATTTATCAGTTGTGTAATCTACACAATGGTAGGGAAAGTGGAAAAATACACGCAAAAAAAATTCACAATTTCCAAAACCCAAGGTGATTTTATCAAATTGCTTGTTTTGGTTGAACACTCAGAAAGCTACGTCTGAAATGTTTGTGTGATATTTAGCCTTTTTTGTTTAAACTAACAAAAAAAATCTACTTAAAATGACTGTTAATTATTTTTATTATAACGATTTTTAATCTATCTGATCACAAACAAAAATATATTTGGGTTTTGATCTGTTGCCAAAGACAAAACACTAAATTTGAATATGTCAATTTGGACTCAAGGAATTTATGATAGGGATTTTTTTTGATTAATTACTTTTGCTTTATCTATAAAATAATCAGCAGATAAATGATGAACAGAGTCTTAACAGAGAACTCCAATCTGGCACTGCACTCCTGAAACACTGTCAAGTTGCAGTTTACAGCTATGTCTATCCAGAGTCGACCTTTTGGAAATAAACTATCATCATTTCATCACTCCTAATAGTTATTTGTGTGAAACTGGGTCATAATTGGCACATGAATCCTTGAGTTATGGCCAAAAACTTGTTTTATGAGGTCAGAGTAACCTTGACTTATGACTAAGAAAATCTACAAAGTTTATCAGAGTCCAAGTTAGCATTTGTGCCAAATATCGATAAATTCCCTTCAGGCATTCAACACATATTGGGCCACAAGGTTAGGATAGAAAACAGAAATCTTGAAAACACAATGATTTCAGCCTTGGCTGTCACTGGTGCTGAGGCATTAATAAAGTATTCAAATCAAAGCAGCGGAATCTTTTTATTGCAAACATCCTGCAGCCTGTATGACCCACAATCCAACTTCACCATCAACAGTTTGGTTGGACATTTAGATATGTTATGTTAATGGTGACTAAAGCAGCCGTAAGCCGTTCTCTTCTAGCAGAGATAAGGAGTGGACTAGGGAGGTCTTGCAAGTTCAATTCTTTCCAGCTCCGCATCAACAGATATTTTCATTTTCAAACTTGTAGTGTTCAATCCCAATAGTGATATCAAGTGAGGCATGCTCTACATTGCTGCTCCCTCTGGGGTAAAAGAAGTCTTTGTACAACTTTTTACATAAGCTGCAGAACTCACCAAGACGTCTAAGCACATTTTGATGTGTAAAATTGGTGGACTTTCCCTTTAAGAGAAACCATTTAGGGAGATGCAGGCTGCACTTAAAGCAGAGCAATGTAATTCACAAACATACTCAGACTCATATTAATTTTAATGTAGAGCTACTTATGGCTAAGTGTGCACTGTGGAGCTGTATAATGTAAACAACAACAAATTAAATATATAATTAAAATATGTGCATAAAGAATTAAACTCTAAAATGGGGAGGATGAAAAAAATGACGAGATTCTAGCAAGAAAATAATGCTGAATTTGGTTAGACCTTATTTTTCTCTACTTACAAAACAGCCCATTTGTCCTCTTAAGGTTGGATTTTTACAAAAAATTGCAGAGAAGTTAAAAAGCCTAGCTCAAACTTTCAAGGCTGAATCAAACTCAAGACCAGAAGTGGCTGCTAAGGATCCAGGCCAGGGAAGCAGCTAAAGTCAGGGAACCAAGCTGAAGCCCAAAATAGGACAGAGCCATTGAGACTCCCCCAGCCCAATTTATCACTGTGCACACAGCTCGGCTCAGAGCAGAGGACGAAAGAGCGAAATATCACACAGAATTATCCCTTCATCCACCCCTGAGCCTCCTGGTTGCAGTACAAACAGACAGAAAAGTCAGACAGATGGCAGGAAGGAAGGACAGAAAGGCATGGCGGTCAGATCTAGAGTGTGAGAGTTGCCGCAACACATATGGAGAAACTTAAAAATATTAAAGTGTAAGAAGTAGATCTTTCATTAAAATTCAATGAGCATGAAATAAATAAATGGATGAATTAGTCATGGGCTGACTTGGGAACACAGCAAATCAGAAGTTGCTTAGAAATTTCTGCTTTCCAAGTCTTTCGCAGAGGCTGCTGTTACAAGATTATAAAGTGTGCATATGCACAGACACACTCAGCAGGACGCGGTACAGCAGCTGACTGGATTGCACCCTGTTCCTCACTGTTTGCTCTGTTAGCTCTCTCTCTCTTCTACCCATCCTCCTCCAGGCTCTTGTTCTCACTGTGTCCTCATCTCTTCCCTTCCCTCGCTTGCTCTCTCTCTCTCTCCCTGTGTTGCAGTGTGATGTCACCATCAAGAAGCTAATGTTGCGTATCTTTAGGGTGCTGCATCCCTTCTTTCCGATTCACACATACAGCACAAATGAACGCTGAAAATGAAAGCTGACACACATGTACACAGCCTTGATGGAGTCGCCACCTCCAGCACAAACACCGTCTCCCTCATCTGTCCAGTCCATCTGCGAATTGTTAGGGTGTTTTAGCATGTTATCAAATGCAATACTGAAACAAAATCCTACAGAATGTCTCATCAAATCTTATCAAGTGTATCGATCAGCATTATTAAGTAACCAAAGGCTATAATAACTATAATCAAAGATTTCTAATGACCTTTGGTTGGCTAAAAAGGTGGAGACATTACAGTTTTAGTCGCAGTGAAAGTAAGTTTCAATCTGTACTTAAAAACTGGAAATCAGAGGAGCTATATCATACAATACACTACAGAAGGACACCTCTGTGCAGTATCACTTATGTCAAATGATTCAAAATACATCACCTCCCAATAATTGCATTTTTTCTTAGTTGACAAGTAAAGCATTTCCTCTTATGAACTATCAAAACAAATTCTAAAGAAAGACTGTATTGCATATACAGATCAAAGTACTAATTCAATGCAACAAAAGCAAATACACTGATGCACAACTTAGAAAACCTGAAATAAAATGAAACACACCTGTGACTCCCAACCTTACTGCATTAACAAGGTTTTAAAATGGCCTGTGAACACCAGAACTTTCTCAGCTTGTGACCTATGGACTGTGTCTACCTGTATGGTATTGCTTCAAACAGAGAAGGATTCCAAAGGAAAATGATTAGGAGACTTTACAATGATGGAAAAGTTCTGTGACCAACCCACTGTCCTTCTTTGAAGGATATTGAATGTTGTCATATCCATTTGGCACAAAATGTCAAGATCAAACTTGGCTAAATAAAAAAAGAAGCCAGATGAATATTTGTAGCACATTCTTTGGTCAGTGGATACCAAGAGAAATGTGTTTAATTAACATGGGGCCCAGTATGTTTGAACTGTCAGAGTGAATGCATAGTCCTGACAGTGAAGTACAGAGGTGGGAGTGTGACAATATGGGGTTGCATGTGTGCAAAAGGTGTTTGAGGAGGTGTTTGAGGAGATGACATTTACCGATGGCATGAGAAATGCCATCTGAGATGACTCAGAGTCTCCAGAAGCTTAACTAAAGAAAAACAATTCTGCATGATAACAATCCAAAGCCCACTTCCAAAAATCACGGAAGACACTCTAAAGAAGAACAAAGTGAAGACAATGAAATATGTTGCTTGACCTTTTAGGTATTTTAAACAGAAGCGAAGAACAGCAAACCCCTCTGGCAAGAAACAGCGGGGGGAAAAGTCTCTCAATAAATGTGATGTTCTCCATGCAGAGGAACATTGACTGTAAAAAAAATAGTTGGACATGCAACATATTAACAAAATAAAAGATACGAATCTCAGTAATGAAACTAACTTTAGATGTATTGGGTTCCTACTGTGAGGCCTGTATTTTTAATAGAGTAAATGTGTACTCTTAGTTTTTAATTCACCATAAGAACAAATACTTTACTGTTAAGAAGCAATTCAAATAATGTTATGTGAAACGATGTTAAATCATTTGACATTTAAGTCATATTGCACAGGAGTGTACTCATTTCTATTTTATACTGGATGTATTGTTTCAATTTAATAACATTTGGTTTACAACTGGAACCCAAATACTGAAGAACCTGATTTTAAAAAAATAATAATAATGAAAAACTGCTACTGATATGTTTTTCATTGGTCTTTGCTAATAAAGCAATGACAAGAGATCAGCTTTGATAATAAAGAAAAGAGTAGGGCAGTATAGCTAATTAAATATTAATGATGATTACAATTTTGGTTACCCACAATAAAATGAACACGATCAACTGTGACTGAACTGACATAAAATGTGTGCTCCGCTCATAAAAAAAAACACAGGTCAAATACAAACAGGTCATATAGATGAAATCACTTGGTTTGAACTAAAGTAAATATAATATTAGACTGTCGTATTTCACTCTTTCAAAGAGTTGTCCGTATTGTGTACTGCAGGACTGAGTGGAGTGATTAGAAGCTTCTCTGTGCATAGCTACCTAGCGAGCCTTTAACATTGGCCTGCATGTGAGGCTTTAGAAAACACCCATAAATTGTAGTCTTTACCAATAAGCAGATGTTGAACAAGTGAGTTTTTTGGGGGTAAAATTATATTTATATTTTTGCCTTTAGCAGACACACTGAATTCAGATGAAGAACCTTATTTAAATGAAAAGATTTGTACATTAGCAGGAATGTAACACAGCAAGGAAGTGAAAGCTGCATTCTGTTTATTGAAATACAAAAAAAATAAATACAATTGTGCCCTTAAAATCAATTGTGATTGCAATTTTTGGCCAAGATCAGGCAGCCCCACTTCAGAGTTTAACAAAACCAGTTACTTTGCCAATCAGAAACTGACTTCAAAAATGGAGTGAGCCATCAGAGCCCATTGTTATAGTAACTGAGAAAATCATGTTTAGGTCCCTTTTAAGGCTTCCTGAAACTGTTAGTCCCAAGATCCAAACAGGAAACTCTTCCAAAGACTATTTATTTTTACCCAGAGGATTTTCTTGCCTGCATGCTGCCTGTGCATGATACACCCAACATCCTACAGACACAGCTTTCCATTCAGACATGTTTGTCAGTCACCGACAAATGACTGGAAAATGGTTAGGAGCCCAAGCCGAGAATTTTCCTGTGCTCACTGTGTAAAACAAGCGGCAGTCAAATTAGTTTTCAGAAGGACACTGGGAAACAGTGCTGATGGAAACTTGCCCATATAAATCTGAGACAGGATACTGTGGAGCATTGTGTTTGAACACCTCAGCTGATAAGCACCTATAGCTTAACAATGAACAAACCCGCAGCTCTTCACAGAATGACGGTGAGCAGGACGGATGGAAAAACTGCCATCTGAGTAATCCCTCTTCTGTCCTTGTACTACTTCCTAAATATTTTGATTGTAGGCTTGTATTTAGGACATGTAAGATACTTCCCATGTTCGCCATCACTAAAGCACAGGTTCGCACGTACAGTCTGTGGAAAGCGTTCATTGTAGGTCAGTTGTACGTCAAGGGGAACAAAATGAGGTACAACATCAGAGTGAAATGGCCTCAGGCTATAAATGCATACAGTACATGCACGTTTTGATAATAGTCTTTCATGCAGGCTTTTACACTGACCTACTGAGCTATTCAGTTGTCTGTCTGACCTGACAAGAAGAATAAAAGCTCACATGCCAAATATTAGACATACACATTGTTATATCAATTCCATCGACGAGACACAATGTGTGTCTTGTCATTTTCATTTTCAAATAACAATATTTTGGCTATTTGGAATTATATTTTAAATGCTATATGATAAAGTTTAGATAGGAGATGCTAGTCTGAACAGTATCCACATGCGTATATATGTGTGTAAGATAAGGACTGTTCTTTCCCAATAAAGGTTAAGGGTCATGAGTAAAAATAAACAAAGTGTATTCACATGTCAGCCCACCCATAAAACCCCTGCAGGAAACCACAATGTTATAACATCGCTGATACATGACACTCCTTGATGAGTGAAACGACCTGCGGTTCAGAGCTGAAACAATTGGTGGATTAAGCAATCTGTTAATCAACATAAAATCAATTAGCAACTACGCTGTTAATCAATTTATGGTCACCTTTAAAGCAAAAAAATAAGAAAAAGAAAAAACAAGTGTGATGGTCATTTTACAGTATTTTCTAACATTTTATAGTCCAAACAATTAATCAAAACAATCACTGTCAGATTAATCGACCTTGGAAATACCACTAATTCTAAAACCCATTTACACTACTTAAGTTCTTTCTGCATTTTTGTTTGGATTTAATACTCTTACAGTACCATTGCTCATTAGTTCACACGCCACATGGTCAGAAAACCCTGAGAAAGACTTAATGCCAATATTGCAACTTCAGAAATTTTCCTGATAATTTTTTTTTTCTTTTTTTTGGAAGGATTCCTATGTGTATGAGTGGGTGGGGTGCTCTTTCTTTTCTGCAAACTAGTATATCCTCTCCACCATCTACAGTGTTCGTATGTATGGACTGCATCACGGAAGAGTAAAAGCCACTCTCTGAGGACACCAGCAGCTTTTGTATTATGCAGTTAAGAGTGGGGATTTCCACTGTATTTCCCGTCACAGCTTTGGGTTCCGTGTGTTGTACACCACTGGTTATCGCTTCCACATCTGTCCGCTACCTGCTGGGTCAGCAGTCAGCTGTTCGAGCTACAATGACATCATACTCTCACAAACTCAAACACATTTTCTGCTCGCAATCACACAGAAGGAGGAACCAAGAGGATGCAGGGTCATATTTTATGCCTGCACATGTGTGTCCTCCTCTGCAACATCCTCCAAGTGTGCCTAGAAACACAGATGGGAGCAGGAGAAGCTGAGTGTTGCAGGTTTGCCAGATACAGGCAGCAGTGCAGTTTGGTTACAGTGAACATGCCAAGACAAGGGAACAAGCCTGTGTGAGATATAAGAGTCTGCGCTACAGTAGCCGAGCAGCACAACAAGGGTGTGGTGACTCGGAGAAAGGAATTTCCTCCGGAGAGACCAACGTTTTAACAGTTATTCAGCACAAGCGAGGAGGAAGGACTTGGTTTAACCGCATAACCACATTTTAGAAGAAAAAAAAAGGCCACTCACTCCATAATCACAAAGTGTTTTCGATATTTTATTCTGCTTTCCAAGAATTCCCGTTTGGAAGAAAAACACACGATACTTTCAATTGCCGCTTACTAGTCAAACAGGTTCGCAAAGAGAAAGCGAAGATAAGTTTGTCCAGCTCGGCTCTGTTAGCCTCCACACCCCGGACTCCAAAACACGACTAAAATATGAAATTAACTATATTATGTGAGGATAGAGGGCAGGGTTTGCGTGATAGGAAAAGCAGATAAGAACCATATTTTCAGCAAGCAGATAACAAACAGGTGTGTCCGCCGGTTTATAGCCCATTTCTCGAACATTTTCGTCGACCAAACCTCGAAACTTAGCCGGAAAACTTTTAAACAAGTAACAGGTTTCTACTCGCCGAGCTGCTCGTTTCTCGACTCACTAACTCGCCGCTTTAACCAACTACTTTCCCGTCAAAACTCGCCATTTTAACTAAAACTGTCGAATCTTCAGCTCGATAAAACTGACAAATTTAACATTTATTCGCCTACCTCCGTCCGAAGAGTGAGCTTTCTGATCACGAACGGTCTCCGTGTTTCCCTCCTGTCGTCGTCCTTCCCCTGAAACGGCTGGGATCAGAGTGAACGGCCGAGCAGCACTGAAAAAAACTGAAAATACGCCCCGCCCACTGTGCAGCGTTCACGACCCCCTGGGAAACTCAGAATTCAGTACTGTTTTAAAATATATATATTTGTTCAACATTAACTGAGCTAAAGTTTTTTTTTCATGGCCAAATAATCTGCCTATTTATGTCTAGATCCATTAACTAATCGTTTCGTGTATAAAAGATTAGAAATTTATAAGATACCTGCCTCAGCAGAGCTCATAACGTCACCAAGGACAGTTCACATCCCAGTTCTCAGCTTTTTGATCTGTTGCCCTCTGGGAGGTGTTACAGATGTATTAAAGCGAGGACAAACAGACTAAAAAACAGCTTCTTTCTCAGAGCCATCACCACCCTGAACTCTCACATGTAACAACCCAGCCACATGCAGGACTCACATGGCCTCCAGATGTGAATTGTTGTGAAACCAGGTGGTCCACCAACAACGACAGCAATCATAGTGCTGGGGCTGCCAAGTTAACACAACAAAGGACGTGAATCTTCCAAGTCAGGAGTGACTCAAGATGTTAATGATGGCAAAACTTTCCGGGGAGTGACCTTATCACTGCATTTAGGGGTGTCCCAAACCCCCTCCTCTGTTTAGAGATGGCTGTTCCAATTTTACTCCTTTCTCAAACCATCTGTCCTCTCTGTCCAAAATGTGGACACTGCTGTCCTCAAAGGAACGTCCTTTATCCTTCAGTCGCAGGTGAGCTGCTGAGTCTTGTCCTGAGGAGAAGATCCTTTGTTGAGCCATGCGCATGTTAAGCTGTTGTTTAGTCTTATGTATGAGTCTGTGCACTATTCGCTGCTTTGGACTGCAAATACAACATTGCTCTGCTTGTGCTTTTCTAATGAAATAAAACTGAATTCTGACTCTTTAAAAAAAAATGCAAGTTATTATTGTTGGATAAAGCGGAACTATTATGTGTGTGTGTGATGGCTGGTGTTCCCACACGGACATATATTGTTGTGGCACTTGAAGGCTGGCATTAAAAAGAACAACACGTTATGCACTACTATGGTGTCGTCTGTGTCTCCCGTATAACGTTAAGCCAGATAACGCTAACGTAACATGGTGTCAGAAGAAAACCGACGAAAATGAGTCAAGAGGACGCGGCGCAAAGGCAGAACGGAGACGGCGGAGCAGCTGTGCCCCAGCTAGCGGCGCCAGGCTGGTTCGACTTTGCAAAAGTTTCTGAGTGGCCAAGATAGCTGAAGCGGTTTGAGCGCTACAGAATAGCGTCGGGACTAGATAAGCAGTCTCAAGAGTTTCAAGTAAACAGCTTCATGTACGCTGCCGGTGACGATGCAGAGGACATTTTAAACGTCCTGCCACTGGATGACGCTCAGAAGAGGTCGTATGATGCAGTAACAGCGGCTTTCACGGCGCATTGTGTGACCAAGAGGAACGTCATATTCAAAAGAGTGCGCTTCAACCGGAGGTGCCAAGAGCCCGGGGAGAGTGTGGAGTCCTTCATAACAGCAGTGCACACGCTAGCTGAATATTGTGAGTTTGGTACATTGAGAGATGAGCTCATAAGGGATCGCATAGTTGTGGGCATAAAAGATGCTAAGTTATTAGTGAGCCTACAGCTGGACGCAGACTTTGGAAAAAGCTATGACAAAAGTGAGACAAAGTGAAACAATAAAAAGACAACAGCCAGTCCTAAGAGGAGCTGAAAATCAACAAGGACAAATAGAGACAATCCAGAAAAAGCCTGCAAAGCCATTTAAGACATTTAAAGACAAAATAGACACCAAGACATGTGAGTGCAGCAGATGTGGACAGCTAAAGAAACACTCAAGAACTGAGTGCCCAGTGCGAGATGCAGAATGCAGGCGATGTCACAAGAAAGGACACTTTGCTAAGAAATGCAGATCGGCTGGGGGGGTCCACAACATTACAGAGCTTCACAGCCGGAGTGCAGATGAAGAGGATTTTGCATTTCTGGGTGAAATGGACTGCATGGGGGAGGAAGAGTGGAGTGACATAGTTCACCTAAATCAGGACAAAGCACTCTTCAAGTTGGACACCGGCGCAAGTGTTACAGCAATCCCAAGCAACATTTACTCCCTACAGAAACATGGGACACTGCAACCACCAGGCAAAATACTGTATGGTCCAGGCAAACAGAAACTGGACGTCAGATGATGCTTTAAAGGTAAATTAACCTTGGCTCAGAAGACAAGTATACAAGATGTGTATGTTGTTAATGAACTGTACAAGCCATTGCTGGGTCTTCCTGCAATTAAAGCACTGGAGCTCATAAAACGTGTCAATGCAGTGCAAGAACAGTCAAAAGACTTTAAAGCTCAGTACCCAACAGTGTTTTCTGGACTGGGGAAGTTAAAGGAGCCCTACAAAATCGAGCTGGAACCAGGAGCCATCCCATATGCCCTGTCAACTCCACGCAGAGTTCCCCTGCCCCTACGGGACAAAGTTAAAGTGGAACTGGAGTGTATGGAGCGAATGGGAGTGATATCCAGAATGACACAACCCACACCATGGTGCGCTGGACTGGTGGTGGCACCAAAGGCACGGCCGGGGAAAATAAGACTGTGTGTGGACATGACCCACCTGAATAAGTGGGTGAGGAGAGAGAGACACATCCTTCCGGCTGTAGACCACACACTCGCCATGCTATCCGGAGCAAAGGTCTTCACAAAATTGGACGCCACCTCTGGGTTTTGGCAGATTCCGCTGGCCGAGGAAAGCCGGCTTCTCACGACGTTCATCATCCCTTTTGGCAGATATGCATTTAACCGCCTGCCATTTGGGATCTCACCTGCTCCAGAACACTTTCAGCATCGCATGTCCCAGATGCTGGAGGGGTATGAGGGAGTAGTTTGCCACGCGGATGACATTGTCGTGTTTGGAGAAGATGTGAAGCAGCACAACGAGAGACTACACAAAGTGCGACAGACCCTCAGGAAGGAAGGACTGACACTAAACGAGAAATGTGAGTTCTCAAAAGATAAAATATTGTTTGTGGGACACTGTGTTACAGCTGAAGGCGTGTCTCCAGATCCGAACAAAGTCAGAGCAATCATGGAGATGCCTGAGCCGACAGATGCAGAAGGCGTGAGGAGAGTTATGGGCATGGCCAACTACTTAGGAAAGTTTCTCCCTCATCTTGCATCGTACACAAGACCATTAAAGGACCTTCTCAGTGAAAAGAATGAGTGGCAATGGGGAGCCCCGCAGAAAGACGCTTTTCAGAAACTGAAAACTGAACTGAGCTCACAACGTGTTCTCGCACCCTACTCACTGACAGCAGAGACGTGTGTGGCAGCCGACGCCTCATCATATGGGCTCGGTGCTGTCCTCACACAGGCACAACCAGATGGAACATGGAGGCCAATAGTGTTTATCTCAAGAGGCTTAACAGAAGCAGAGAAACACTATGCTCAAATAGAGAAGGAGGCTTTGGCAGTCACATGGGCATGCGAACGATTAGCACCCTACGTTCATGGACTGAGGTTCAAGTTGGAAACAGATCACAAGCCTCTCGTACCTTTGCTAAGCACAAAAGCATTGGACGAGCTTCCACCCAGAGTACTGAGGTTTCGCCTTAGACTAATGAAGTTCACGTTTGACATTGTACATGTTCCAGGTAAGCGCTTAATAACAGCAGACACACTCTCAAGAGCGCCAGTAAAACACACGCTGACACAGGATGAGCTGGACGAGTCAGAGGTCAAAGTGTTTGTGGACTCTGTGATTCAATGTCTACCAGCTACAGCACAAAGACTAAAAGAAATCCAGCAAAGACAACACCTTAAACTCTGTCCCCAGTCAAGTGCAGAAGTCAAAACCTTCCACACATTTCAATATAAACATGACTGTAAACATTTTCTTTCTTTTAACCAATTGTACCAGAATACAACTCATCCATAACAATAACCTGGACAGTTTCTTTCTTTACTTTAACACACTTCACTTTCTTTCTTTTTTTTTTTTTTTTTTTAACGGTCCTTTTTGTTTTCGTATAGAATCAGCAGCAAACATCGTTTAATAAACATTAACTTTACAGGTTTCCCTGAGAGGGAAAACATCACTATGGCTGGAGAGCTACTGTTAAGAGGACAAAGACTGGTTATTCCCCAAAGCGTGAGACAGGAAATTCTAGACCTGCTCCACAGTGGTCACCAAGGCATAGTCAAATGCAGAGCGAGAGCCCGCCAATCGGTCTGGTGGCCAGGACTGTCAATACAGATCAGCCAATATGTGGACAACTGTAACACATGTTCACAGCACAGGGCTGAGCACAAAGAACCACTGATGACAACACCAGTACCTCAGCGCCCCTGGCAGAGGGTAGGCACTGACCTATTCTTCTGGGAAAAAGAGACTTACATTCTTCTTGTGGACTATTTCTCAAGGTACATTGAGGTGGCGAAGCTGAAGGTGCCATCTGCAGCTACGGTGATAGCAGCCATTAAAGAGACATTCAGTCGCCATGGGATACCAGAGACAGTCGTGTCAGACAACGGACCACAGTACAGCAGTGAACTGTTTAAAGACTTTGCAGCAGAGTTTGGGTTCACTCACATCACCAGTAGCCCACGGTACCCGCAAGCAAATGGAGAAGCTGAGCGAGCTGTGGCTACAGTAAAAGGACTGTGGAAAGGTGGAGGTGAGAAAACAAAAGCACTACTCACATATCATGCTACACCTCTCGAGTGCAGGCTATTCTCCTGCACAACTCCTGATGGGCAGACAGTTGCAAACTACTCTGCCACAGCACCCTGTCACCTTACTTCCACGGTGGCCAAATATTAAAACTTCAGAACCAAACAGAGACTGTCAAAAGAAAACCAGCAATGTCAATTCAACCGTCGCCACAGGGCCCGTCCACTTACACCCCTGCAACTGGGTCAACAGGTGTGGATCCCGAGAGAGAATAAAGAAGGGACTGTTGTAGAAAAAGCAACTACACCTAGATCGTATGTCATTCACACAGAGGAGGGACATATCAGATGAAATCGCACACATGTGAGACCTTTATGTCAAGCAACTGTTGAAACACAAGTTACTAGTGAACCAAGTACTAGTGATACACAAACAAGCAGTACATCAGTCACACTCAGTAGTAACACACAGGGCACTACAGGCACACCTTATGTGACGGCTTCAGGACGAGTGTCCCGTCCGCCTAAACGTTTAGACCTGCAAAGTTAATGTTTATTAAACGATGTTTGCTGCTGATTCTATAAGAAAACAAAAAGGACTGTTTAAAAAAAAAAAAAAAAAAAAGTGAAGTGTGTTAAAGTAAAGAAAGAAACAGTCCAGGTTATTGTTATGGATGAGTTGTATTCTGGTACAATTGGTTAAAAGAAAGAAAATGTTTACAGCCATGTTTATATTGAAATGTGTGGAAGGTTTTGACTTAAGAGGGGAGGTGTTGGATAAAGCGGAACTATTATGTGTGTGTGTGAATGGCTGGTGTTCCCACACGGACATATATTGTTGTGGCACTTGAAGGCTGGCATTAAAAAGAACAACACGTTATGCACTACTATGGTGTCGTCTGTGTCTCCCGTATAACGTTAAGCCAGATAACGCTAACGTAACAATTATGATTGTTAATTTTTTTTGTGAGATGTTCCCCAAGCAATCATCTTCTCTTGCAGCTTTTAAAAAGTTCCTGCATTCTTGTGTTGTCTAGAACCCCAGGACAAAAATAGTCCATTAATAACAAAAAATTAACGGACATATTTTGTAATTTTTCAAGTTTTATACATGTCTTAAAATTCACAGTACTTATCGAAAGTGGACATTCAGGGCAGAGAGTAGGACACGCCACGCTACTCATTTAGGTCACTCAATTGGTGAGAACAAAATTCCCAACTGCCCTTGAACGCAGCACAGTGTGTTGCTCTTTTGAGATTCCGACGCCTGCACGCTATTGGCTGAATAGATTTAACAGTTTAAACGTCCCCGCCCTTTTACGGTTAAACACTAATGACATTTATCTAAAGATGTTGTTTTGTTGCTTGTCTACGTTTTATGAATCTCTTTTTCTTCTTCTATTATTTTTATTCTTCTTCTTATTATTATAACCATTGTTATTGTAATCATTAATGTTGATTTTTTTTTTTTTTAATTTATTGTTAATTTTTGCTGGGAAGTGCACAATTAGAAGTAACTGTACCAGTGTTTGCTACCAGTTATTTTATGTCTATTAGATTAGATTATTCTTACTGTTAATATTATGATTAACTGAACATTGTTGTTGTTGCTTCTTTTTGTTGTGTAAAGATATGGACTTTGACCGAAGTGCTTTTCTCCCACAGTTCAACAGGAAATCACACAACAGGGATTTAAGCTTTTTAACATGCCATTCCGTCAATGAGGTCGTAAGTTCACTCACTCCAGGGTGCGGTACGCTGTAAAAACACAGCAGCAGTAGCAGCTCTGGGGTTGAAAGAATATTTCCCTACCATCAGGATGCATATCATTAGATAACAGATAACAGTAGCCTCCAATAAGAACTCATAATCATATCAAGACATAGTTCACTTAAAGTCAAATCATAAAGTTTTCGTGCACCCAAATAAAAACATCCAGCAACATATTTCTGGTCCATTACAGCCAAAACACAGACTTAGTTGTTAAAATACTGGAACCACAAGCTTTAGCAACATGCTAAATGGGCTATATGTGACTTCTCTGCATCCTGTGTTTTTGACAGTAATCCACGGTTAATACCCGCATACTGTAGCTTCAGATAAAACAGTGCACACTGGGGGCCTCCCAGTGACACAGAGATACTGATGCTATTTCTGTAAGTTGTTTGGAAGAGGCGCTTTCTGTCTGATGTTCTGTGTTTCCTGGGGAAGGAGAAGCTTTTGATGTGGAGCCACAGTTGCAAGTCTGTCAATCTCCTGCTGTGACTGTATCATCTGCCATTTTGGGTCTACACTTCAAAAACACCCATCTACAGCTGTGAATCTAAAATCTTGTTCTGGAATCAGTGTTGGGTTTGAGTCTAAATGAACGCTCAAAGAAATTAAATAAACTTGCTCAGAAAGTTTGCTCAGAGTTCAACTTTGACATTGTGTGACTTTATGGCCTCACCTAGTGGTAATTCATTTTCACAGTTTTAGCTGGTGACGTGACATTTGTGAAAGATCCAGTTCTCCTTGGGTCGAACGAAGAACTGAGTCATAGTGAGAGCTGCTCTTTTCCTCACTGTGCCCAAATTTCACTGCAGTGTTTCCCACAGGTTGTTAATCTAATTGTGGTGGTGAACGGAGCAGCATTTTAGTGTTGTGCACACAGAGTCTCATGTAGTTTTGAGGGGAGAGAGTGTATTCCAGGAGTAACTCTAACCCCCGGCCGTTAAAAAACAAGACCCAGTGTATAGATGGGTGTCTCAAATGGTGATCAGGATATTCTATTTTGTGTGTGATAAATGTGTAATGATGAGCTGCTTTATTTACTCTCACTTATTTTAACAAAGTAAAAGCCACTTGTAAGCAATGTTCCCTCTAATTTTTCATGAGTCTGAGCAAACACACAAACTCCCTGAGCGTCCCTTGGACCACTGTGAGCAACATCAGACGTGTGCACTGTGGTCACACCAGCATCGCATCCATTCAAGTGACATGGTTCATTAAAAGAATCAAATTACAGCATTTACATTTCTGTTAAAACACTTTGTCAACAGGAGCCAGTTGAAGGCTGCAGTGATTTTAGTGACACTACAATGTATAAGAGTGAAGTTATTGAATATTTGTCTCTCTTTACTGTTGCAGCGGTTTTGCAAATTGCAGACGGACCCTGTTCACTCCATAGACACCAATGTTATTCCTGTAGCTTGAAAGACAGCTACTTTTGATAAAACTGGGCTTGTAGCACATTGTCTGCCTTGCAACAATGGGAAAGAGGCACCGTTTATGTTTTGACAACCTATATCTAATGAGTTATTGATGCTGGAAGTGCGAATCTGTGAATATCTTTCCAACTTTACTGAACTTGGGGCCACTACCACCTAAGGAGTGATATATTTAATTTTGAAAAAAACATTTAGCCATACTAAAAGCTTTAAGTGCTTTATTAACATGGAACTAAAAATTTTGTATTGTTTTATTATCACAGGTCCTGTCTGAAAAGAGGTGGCATCATTTTAAACAGTGAAATCAAACTAATAAAATGTAATGACCAACCAGTGAGGATTCTGCAAAAACATAAACAACTTTTTAAAAATCTAAATCTTATCTTAACACAGTTAATGTATTAACTTATTTTTGTGTGTATGCATGTATTTATGGATTTATTTAGTACTGTTAACATATCAGAGTTCTGAGTGAGTTTTTCTTAAGATAGGCAAAGGCCATTTATTGATTACATATAGGCTGTTAAATGTTTGTTAAAAACTAAAAAGCATTTTTAAAAAAACAACTTAGGCATTTATTGAGTCACTAAAATACTGTAGAGTACAGACCACATCAGCATGATGATAAGCATCCTCTGGTAAATTAACAACCAGATACTGATGTCTCTCACCATATGGACTTCAGGAGATGATTAGATGATGATAAACTGTGACCTACTGGTTGGGTTCTCTCTGTTCTCATGTTTCTTACATGTTTGTCCCCTGACAGCCGGGTCCTAATGTTTTTTGAGCAACACACCATACTATGACGTTTTTACAATGATGCTTCTACTATGGAACCAGTTTGACATGTTCAGGTGTTCTTTGTGTGAAAACTCAGAGATTTCAGGGATCAGAAGGTGGTTTTCAACTTTCTTTGTTAACTTTCTGCTTCAACTTTAAATTAAATTTCCTTCACTAAGCCAGCCCTCTGGACTTCCAGGAAGCTGTGTTCCTATTGGCTGTCCAGGTGGCTGTGTTCCTATTGGCTGTCCAGGTGGCTGCTTGGTGTTATCAGGAACACCTGAGCAGCTCAGTGTCTTCCTGCTTTATGTGGCTGCAGACAAACATTTCCTCTGCTTCTCTTCACCACAGAACTGGGTTTGACTCCTTTGCTTTAGTTTGTTCTTTAGGCGTTGGCTTGCAGCTTCCAGCAGTAAAATCATCTTTAATGTGTTTCTTGGTGTGTTTCAGGGCTTTGTACTGGATAGTTGTCTTGGTAAATGTGGTTCTTTAGCCACAGTTGGCACATGGTGCTACTGTGTGCAGTAATTAGTGGATTTGGTGCAGCTGAGTTGTGTCTTTATCTTGGCTGTAGTGAATCTTTAGAGGTTTTTGGTCAGACACATTCTGTATTCTTGTTTGTGAACCAGCGTTGGTTGTCCAGAAGGTAAGAGTTCCTGTCCTGATTCTCTGTTCTCAGAGGTTCTCTGGTAGGCTGCAGGAGACTTTAGCGTTTGGGTTGTGCTAGTTTGGTTTTTGTATGGTTTCATTTAGATGACTATCTTGAGGCCCCTCCATGTGGTTTAGTGAGGTTTTCTGCAACAGTTCTACAAAGCAACCTGCAGCAGAAGAGACTTTGAGAGTTTTTAGGAAGTTCTGGAGACCAGACTTTAGAGCAGCAGAAACATTTGTCAGCAGTTTGAGCAGGAGAAGGTGAGCTTCAGAGTAGAAATGAGACAAACCTTCTTGATCCATGTGGTGAGGTCCTGTACCAAGAGTTTGAGCAGGTTGTGAAGAGTCTGTAGTTCTTTCCCATGTGAGCCCAAGAAGACTTCAATAAAATCCTTCCATCCCCTGGACACAACATATTTTATTACGATGTTAAATCTTTTTTGTTTGTTTTTTGAGTTTTAATCATAGTTTTAGCACAGTTTTTTTTTCTCTTTGCTTGTTTAGTTTTGTAATCTGTGTGAAAGGTGCTAAACAAATAAAGTTGAATTGATAAACTGAATAATTGGCTAACTCATGATTGTGACAACAGAAGTATTTTCATTGTGATTTAAGGGTTTATTTCATTTGTAAGGTTGGGGTTAAAATATTGACAGAAAAAGAAGATTAAATAAATAAACTACATAACAAAAAGCAATTAAATCAAAGGAAAAAAGCCTTTAATACAATTAAACTTTTAAAAAGTTTTATTATTAAAAAGTATTTTTTAAATGTTTAATATTCTTCTTGTTTAATTCTATTTTTTAAATGTGTAATTATCGAAAATATTTTATCTGTAATTTTTAATATTTGTATTTGAAAAATTTTGTTTAATTTCATGCTTACATGTATTGTATCTTGTTTAATTATCTAATTGAATATTTTGTCTGTTTAATATCATTTAATTGTATTTAATGTTTAACTGTATTAAACAGACAAAATATTCAATTAGATAATTAAACAAGATACAACACTGTAATTATGAAATTAAAATTTTTCAAATACAAATATTAAAAATTACAGATAAAATATTTTCGATAATTACAAATTTAAAAAATACAATTAAACAAGAAGAATATTAAACATTTAAAAAATACAATTAAACAAGAAGAATATTAAACATTTAAAAAAATACAAAACATTTAATTAGATTATTAAACCTTTGAAAAGACAAAACATTTAATTAAAAAATTAAATGTTTAATTAGAAAATTACATCTTAAAAACAATAAAACTTCAAATAGGAATTAAACAGAAAATACAATGAAGCATTTAAAAAGAAAATTAAACATTAAAAGGTGGTAAAACATTTAAAAAGAAAAACCTTAAAGATTTAATCAAAAAATTAAACACAGGGAAAGAAAAGGAAACAAGCCAATGAAACATTTGAAAAAAACAACAATTAAACATTAAAAAGACAAAACATTTCAAAATCAAATCAGGCATTAGAAAAGAATAAAAGGTGACAAAAAAAAACAAAACTAAACATTTAAGAAGAATCAAACTAAAGACAAAACATTTGAAAAGACACCAGTTAGACTTTAGAAGATCAAATTAAACAGAAGAGACAATAAAACGATCAAAAAGAGCAAAAACACATAAAGTTCTTAAAGCTTTTTCTAGTCTGAAATGAAAACATCAAGTTGTTTCTTCAAACATTTCCTCTTTCTATGTTCTTGGTTTGATTGTAGACAGATTTACTAAGTGCTCATTTCAGAAAACTGCTTTCCAGATAAAGTCTACTAGTAGTTGAAGGCATTGATCAAACTAATGTTACCTTCTGATCTCCACAAACTTTACTGTTCAGTGAAGAGAATCAAAGTTTGTTGAGGATTTCTAAAAAACCCACAGGTGAAGGTCTGAGAAGAACTCAGGTGGATGGTCTAAATGTGAAATCAAGACTCATGGTCACAAGTTTTAAGGCTTCTGTTAACTAGAAAGTTCAAACTAACAGAGAAGTACTGAGAAACTTTGAAGATTTCAGTCCTCAGACTGTCTGAAGGTTCAAACGAACAGAGAACTACTCAGGAACTTAGAAGATATCAGTCCTTGGACTGTCTGAAAGTTAAATCTAACAGAGAACTACTGTGGGACTTAGAAAATTTCAGCCCTCAGACTGTGTGAAAGCTCAGGTCCTGAGGACTCGGGAGGTGTGGAGGCTTTGGAAAGTCTTGGAACTGAGGGTTCAACCCTCCAGCAACCCTCCTGAAGTCCAACCCCCTGAGAAAAACGGTCGAGTCGAGACTCAAGTTAAAAAAAAACTCGAAAACGACAAAAAATAGATGATAAATGCGCAAAAAAAAGAAGAATTAGTATCTGAGCGAATAGCTCAGGGGAAAAGAAGACAGACTACCAACTGGAAGGTAGCTGGTTCAAGACCCGCCACCGGCCTTTAACTTTCTTTGTCTTTGTCAGAATTTTGAGAAAATTTAAGAAGTGTCTGGTCTTGAACCAGCGACCTGCAGCTCCATAGGCAAATCCTTAACTCACTGAGCTACAGATCAGATAAAAAGAAATAAATTCGTCGTCCCTTTGGCATCGTAGTTTCCGAAGTGACCACATGGGTGGAGCCAAGGCGGAGTCTGGGTGGAGTCAGGGCGGAGAGTAGGCGGGGACATGGGTGGTGGCCTCCCCCCTCTACTCCCCCACCTCCCCCCACCACCCACCACACCTTCCCCCGCCCGACGAGTTCTTCGAGTCTCCACGAGTTCTTCGAGTCTCCAAGTCTCCAAGTTTCTGGAGTTTCCACGAGGTCCGAGGCAGAACAAGTTTTCATGAAGAGGTTTTGAAGTCGGCCAGGATGGACTGAAAGATGACTGGAAGAGCAGGTCTTTAACCACCATCCATAAAATCCGTGATGTTGACTCCAGAGAAATGAAAGAAGGTCAACTTTTATCACCCTCCATCCAGATGTTCAACTTGATATCTTTACTTTGACATTTTTAGCACCACAAACCTTTAGTATCACACTTTTTTTTTTTTTTATCATTTATTAGGATTTTAATGGAATCCACCAGCAGATTTTGTTTTTGTTGACAAACGTTATTCTTGTAATCGTGGGACTGCAGTATTTAAAACTGTTCCTTCTATTTGACCTCATGTTTATTAGTTTTAGTGGAGAAAGTTTTGTCAATTAGTCTCTTAAAAACTAAATAATAAATTGGATTAGTCAAGAGGTTTAAATTTCTTACTTTGTCATATTTTAAATGACAAATAATAAAAATAAAGTCTTGAGACAATTTGACCTGTAATTGGCATTATATAAATAAAATTGAATTGAAATTGTATGTATCTTGTAATGGAGTAATTCAGCCATATATGTTAGAAAACACATATTCTTTGTCCATTAATCTCTCGTTTTCTCCAGTAATTCATTTCTTGTTTTGGTTTATAAAATGTCAAACCCAAATATATTCAGTTTACTGTCATAAAAACCAAAAAGATTTACATTCATGATGCAGGAATCAGACAGTTTTTCACTTTTTATCTTAGTTTAGTCAGAAAGACAGTTGATAATGTGTGAATTGTTGCAGCTTGTGAGCCGTAGAAGGTTTTAATCTTTGGGGCCGAGTGTCAAAAAACATTTAGAAACCAACATCAACAAAACACTCAACAAAGCTTTGAACATCATTAAAGGGAAATCCAACTTTTGCATGACAATGTCTAATTAAAGGACATTTATTTCCAACGTAAATGTGTGATATTCATCCTCTGGAACTTTCTCTTCACATCGTCTTCCACCTGGACTGGTTTGGTCGGGAGCATGTGCAACAAACATTTGAAAAACTGCACTTTAACATCAATGAATGACACTGAAGTTTAATCTCTACATAAATGAGACTGAGTCTGGATGTGCTGCTCTGTCATTAACTCTTAAGTTTAGGGAAAGTTCAAACAAAAGAGAACAGTTCAGATCAGACTTGAGAATGAGCTTATTTTGAACAAACATCTCAGACTTTCTGAGCTTCAGCACCTCTAGCAAGATATTTTAACAACAAGCAACTCAAGAGATCCAGAAGTTGGAGAGAGTTAGCTTTAGCTGAGCCAAAGAACATGTGGGACGCTAACCTAGCAAACATTTCACACTTTCCTCTGTGAATTCTGAGAAATAATTTCCTATTTAATAACAGCTACACATCTTAACTCAGTCTCATTAAAACAGACTCTAATTCAGTGTCATCCATCCATATTAAAGTGCAGTTACCCAAAATGTTTGTTGCATGAGCTCCAACAAAACCTGTCCAGGTAGAAGGCCACTTTGACAAACAGGAAGTGGAAGATTCCAAGCAGATTTATAGAAGGGGGAACCAGACTGTACTAAGTGTCGTGGAGTATAGAGGGGTGTTTTGTGGGTTTTTTAAGGCTGATAATGATTATTAGTGAGACATTTGGAGTAGATATTCATTTGCAGTAAATGAAAGTATTTAAAATCTTGGAGTTAAACTTAGAAGAACACAAACTCTAACAGAAAACTTTGTTGATACGTTTTGGTTTTGTTTACAGATGTTAAAGGAGTTTTATTCGTGACGTATAACCAATCAAATCACTCCAGAAGACAGAGCGACCACAGGTAGATAAAGGTTCAGAGCCAAAGTAGCACCATTTTTAAATGTATTTATTACCGTAAATCAGTAAAAAATAAAATACTGATAATCAGTAAATCAGTCAGCCCACAATTACTACAATTCTACAGTTGATGTCTCTTTCCTTTGACTTGTTATTTGTACAATATACGATGTATATGATGGCGTTTTTTTCATCCCAAAGGTTATACTATGATGTTTTCTAAGAGACATAATGTGCTACTCTGTTTGTTCTGGCCCTGGGCCGCTTCACTCCTCCTCTGTTGTTTTCTGGATTGTACTCAGCTGCATGCCTTCGTCCACCCGGCCTCCATTGACTCGTCCCGCCTGCCGTCTCTGGAGCTGAAGCTGGATTGGAACAGACCAAAGTACAGTCCAATCATGATGTCAGCTGCCTCTCAAAAGGCTCCTTCATCTGGTGGAACTTCTTCTGAGGGGAAGCTGAGCTGGCCCGGCAGAACTTTGGAGATGTGTTCCAGTGGTTGGTGGATGTGTGGGGAGATAGAGAGGGACCTTTGAATTGTTCAGAAAGGGAAACAGAGAACCCATTGGTAGTTTTAGTTTAGGGTGCTACTGCAGTGTGTTTTTGGGCTTGAAGAGGTGAACAGGAAGAGGTTTTTTTTCGTATTGATTATTTTTTACTTTGTTCCTGGTTGGAATGCCCATCAATGTCAACATGAAGTTCACTTTTAGTTCTGTTTATTTATTTTTATTTTACTAACACCCATTTGTTTTTAACCCCCTCACATGTTGTGTTGTTGTAAACTTACTCTTTCAAATAAATTCTTGTCTAACCCTCTGGAAACCAGCATTTGGACTGTTTTTGTGTTGCTCCTCACCTACTGACAGCTGTGGACTAAAGGCTATACTGTGACGTTTTTAGAGCGACATGCTATAGTATGATGTTTGTTGGGCAACACACTATACTATAGGCTTTTTTAATTGACATATTACTGACCTTTTTTGTTTTAGTTTTTTTTGCTGTTTTTTAGCAACATATTATAAGAATTTGAACAGTTTTAAAATTTACTATACTTTTACTTGTGCAATGAAATATTATTCTATGGCATTTTTTAGACGACATATTATACTCTGATGTTTTCTTGAATAACATACTATTTTGACAATATATTGCACTATGACATTTTTTGAATCTATAACTACTATTGGTAGTATTGGTGGTAGTGATAGCAATGTGACTACTACTAGGCACTGCTACTACAAATTGTAATATTATTACAAATGCTGATACTACTTCTATGACTCTAACAGCTATTTTATATTACTACTGCTTGTACTTTTAGTATTACTACTACTGCTTGTACAACTATACTACAGCTACTTTTAATCGTCTGGTATTTGGTTGTCAAGCTGCTAGCTCGCCTTAGTGTTTTGCTAGTGGCTAACTAGTTAGCTCTCATAGACTGGAAGCTCTCAACAAGATTTCATAATGAAAAAGAAGCCAAAAACTATTCTTACCTATGAAAAGTCATTCCAAGTTTCCTTGTTCAGTCGTACGACGTAGTGTGTAATTGTATGCAGCACAGTGAGCCGGCATACTTCTTGTTTCCGTTTTCACGCCGTCTACATCAACAGAATGCACTGAAACTTTGCCCCCACTAGCTTAGCCTCGCAGTAGCACGCAGCTCAAAGGGGCGTGTCCTATCTACTCATTCATATCTATGACAACAAGGTGGCTGCACATAAGGACGCCTGACGTTGATTAGCTGCGTAAATACCATTATATACAGTCTATGGTAAATACGTATGTGAATCGCATCATTGGCTGCAGCAGCCAGTCACTGGTCACTCACTGACTCACACTGAAAAATAGCACAGAATGAATTGTTACGTGTTTATTTTATTTTCAATTTAGGTCGGATTTTTTTGTGTGTGCGCAGCGCAGATTTTCCGTGTCAGCAGTGCGCAGTTTAGAGGGAACAGTGCTTGTAAGATTCTAATAGCTTGCCAGCCAGTGGCATAACTTCATCACTCAGTCAGTAAGTGACAGATATTTACACTTACAGGGCTTGTTCCGCTGTGAAAAAGAACACACAAAAGAACTATGAGCTGTTATTCTGAATAGCTCTTGGAAAGGAACAGAGCCATAAGCTCCTTTCAAAGAGCCATAATTCCCATCGTTAGTGCTAAAGTCTAAAGGAGGTGGAGAGTTTAATACAGAGAGGAAGCGCTCACATTAACTGTGTCACATCATCCACCTTAAAATAACCTGTTCTGCCAGACTATAAACTGCTCCACACATAAAAAAGGTGTCACAGTTTGCAGGAATGAAAGGTGCACATGCATTTCCTTGAGATAACTTTGATAACTTGCTGCCTGCTTAGCAACCGAGGGCCTAGGTCGCTGCACTGACGGGCTTCCAGCAACAGATTTACAAGGAGGTGTGGCTGAATTTCAGTGTGCTACTTTCTGAATCTTTTAAAAAAAAAAAAAATTGCGACAGCAGCATAAGAAAAATTGAAGTTTTATTTTCACCAATATGCAAAACGTGGTAACATTAAAATTAACAACAAGGATTTAGAAACCTTCCTCTCTGCAGTATCAGCTGGCTGCAATGAAATTTGTATTGAGTATATGGTGCTGCACCTGACATAATCACTAAACAGCTGCATGGACCGAGAGGAGTGGCATTTCTAGCATTTAGTGCTACTGCTGAACCTAACAGAATTTCAAAAGAGGGGTCAAGTCAAGTGCAATCAATTTATTTGCTTTATGGGTCAATATGTAATTGAAGGACTTTTGAAGCCATAGGACATATCTTGCATACATTTTTATTAACAGTAAAAAAAAAAAAGCTAGTGTTTTTTATGTTCATTATGATCATGTCTTCACAAATCCCATAATTATTTATTATGGAAACAATCATTTATTAATAAAAAAATGACTGAATATCACTAAAATGTCAACTAAATAACCATCTGAATTTAATAACAACCACCTTCTAATTAGCTAAACAATAATAAAATGAGTTTATTCAGAATTGTTTTGATTGTGTTCTTTTTATTGAGTTGAGATACTGCTCCACATGATGTCATTTCCTCCTGAAGAAAAGACTGGCCAGACTCCAAGGCTTTCTGAGTTATTTAATATAAAGTAGTGTGTGGGTCAAGTGTGGATTTATGGCATGTCAACAGGTTTACTACAATATCTTTATAAATAACTTTCAAATTAAATTTTACTCAATAATATTTTAGAAGAATCTTTCTGTAAAAATGTCATGTGGTGTTTGGTTATAGGCGGCCATGTTGATTTTAGGCCTGAAAACAGCAAAAATGTCAACTATGTTACAAAAAGTCCCGCAATTATATATTGACCCTTATGTTGCTCAGTATCACAAATCTCAGGAAGATCAACCAAAGAAGGACGCTCAGCATAGAAATATAGTATACTGACAATATAGAAGCTTGAGATGACGCAATTATAAAATAAATACATGAAGAACCTGATGTTGGAGCAGGTCAGACCACTTTTGAGACAACTGACAATAACTGAGCGCCTTCAGCACAGTACGGGAACTGTGAATGAAAGAGGAGTCAAAGTACAACTGCTGTCAAAATAACCATTCAGTAAAACAACAACCTCTGAACTTAGCTTTGTTTGCTGTGTCCAGAATCACTTTTATAGACTTTATCACTGACCCTTTGGCATTGTGGTGCCACTGTCACACTATAAAGTTACAATAAAGAAAAAATGATATTACTGTACCTGGCTCCACACTCCTAAACACCAACCAGAACTATACTATTAACAGTCTTCCTATTTATAATTTTAATCCTCCTGTTGTCCTCATTTACGGGCACCAAAAAATATTGTTTCCTTGTCTGAAAAAAAATCCAAAAATTCAGCTAAAAAATTCCCCAAATTTCTGAAAATATGCAAAACCTTTAGGAAGAAAATTCCAATAATTCCTTAAAAGTTTCTTTAAAAGCTTCATTTAAAAAAAAAATAAAAAATCCCCCAAATTTGGCAAGAAAATTCTTGTAAATATTTTTTAAAAATGAGTGAAAATCTTCTCAAAAAATCCTTAAAATATCTAAAGTGATTCCATATATATCAGTAAAACTTCCAATATTTTCTTTAAGAACATTCACATAAAAATCAGCCAAAATCCAGTGAAATTCGCTGGATTTTGATTGATTTTTTTGTGAATGTTCTTAAGAAACATTTTTAACATTTCTTTATTTGACCAAATAATGTTCAAAAATTTCCCAAAAATGTTGAAAATGTGGACATCAGAAGTTTCACTGTGAAATTTTTTTTTTTTTGCCACCTTTTCAAACTTTAAACCAGGTCAGTTTTGACCCGTAGGACAACAGGAGGGTTAAAGAGTGAAACTGTCTTGAGGTCTGGGTAAATCGAAATGTGTAATGTCAAATAAAAATATGAAATGTCCATTACTACAGATGTCACATCTTTGAAAAAAAGAGAGAATTCTAAGTTGTGCAAATGAATTACAGAGCTGTAGGTAAAAATCAGCAATGTGTGGAATATCTCCGGCATTGTGGCACATTTGCTTTGTGCAGATGTCGCATAAACAAGTTAAAATGTCATCATTAGACAGTGTACTGCCAAATTTAAAGGCAGCAGTTTTATATTTAAACCTGCAATAACTGGCAGCAGGAACATGTTGTGAACACAATGAATCGACATGTCATTCCGTTATCCTAATAACCTGAGTATGTCGCAATATTTTTCACAGATTGCACTGAGTAATATGCACACGTGTAGGTGATGATGTAGTATTGCATCAGTTGTTACCTTCAGCTACATAAGCACGCTCTGTAAAAGCTGTTCGTGTCTGGATGATGAACATTTTGTCTTGTTTCTCATTTAAAATGATGAATAGAAGCAACTTGAGGGCTTCTGATGGAATTTTAACCCAAATTTTTGTGTTTACTCAAACTGTTGTATAAAACCGAAATACTCTGCAACTGCAGGACCAAAAAAAGTCGCACAATCTAATATTTTGTTGGACCGCCTTAAACTTTGAATATGGCACTCATTCGCTGTGGCATCATTTTTGATAAGCTTCTGCACTGTAACATAATTTATTGCTGTCCAGAGACACACAAATTTTTCACCAAGCTCTTATATTGATGGTGGGAGAGTCGGAGCGCTGCACAAAGTCTTCTCCAGCACATCCCAAAGGTTCTCAATGGGGCTCAGGTCTGGACTCTGTGGAGGACAATCTATGTGTTAAAATGATCCACTCATTCACAACGTAAGCCCCATGAATTCTGGCATTGTCATCTTGGAACATGTCCATGCCATCAGGGAAGATAAACTCCATTGATGGAAAGACCTGGTCATTCAGGTAGTCAGCCAACTTCGTTCTTTGGGAACATAACGTTGCTGAACCTGATCAACCCCAGATCATAACTCTAACCCCCACAGGCTGGTAGGCACTAGACATGATGAGTTCATCACTTCATCTGCCTCTCTTCTTACCCTGATGCCCCCATCACTTTGGAACAGGGTAAATCTGGACTCACCAGACCACATGATCGACCACATTTGCTCCTGGAAGATGATGGTTCACCACTATCCTTCCAGGTCTTAATAATGCGTCGGACGGTTCTTAAACTGATTTTCGTAGTTTCAGAAATCTTAGTTGTTTTCTTTGCTTGATGCAGGTCAATAATTTGACCCTTCTGAGACAGATTAGCATCCTTTCCATGACCACAGGATTTGTCTTCCAACATGGTTGTTTAAGAAATGAGAAGCTCCTCACTGCATCATCTAGGGTTAAATAAGTTGTTGCAGCTGAAATGTATTTATCAGTGCATAAATTATCCAATGGAAGGCTCTTAACTATTTGCTTAGTTAAATCCAAGTAGCGACTTATTTTTTTGGCCAGGCAGTGTATTTTGACAGGACTTGTCAAATTTTAGTTCTAACTTTGCCTTAATGACGGTATAAATATATTTGTTTATACTTCTATTTGTGATGCTAGTCATTAAAGACTTCCTCTGAAAATATTCCGGCTTTGCATATCATCATTTTTCTTCAGAATTAATTCCTGGTTTTAACACGGATGGCTGAATTAATCCAATAGTCCAAGTTGTCAATAGTTTCACATTGTTTGAGCAGAGTTGAGTGTTAGCTGGTGTGCTTGAGCTGCAGTGATTTGGAGAGCCGGGTTAACGGATGTAAGGGGACTTCATATATTTGTGCATTCTAAGGGAGGCAATGGTCTAGAGTTACATTTAAATCTTTTTTTTTTTGGCAGGAAGGGATTATTTTCATGGACAAAACATCTGAACATGTATTTTTTACACACAGAAAGTAGTTTTTAGAAGTTTAATCAATGCTCAGAGAGGGACTTAATCTAACATACCACCAGAAAAATGCATTAGAAGTGTATATCTCCTAGGTGATGCACTTCATTTGAACACTAGTGGAAGTACCACTATGTTTATTAGGAGGTGTGTTTGTGCTCAACTTGTGAGTTTAAATTCAAGATTGGATTTGTTTTTATTTCCTTGCAATTACTGAGGGAAATATCTGTTGCTTTTGTTACTAAATTCTCCACTATATTCACCAGTTAGTCAAAAACTAGGACTTTCTGCAGCAATACAAAGGCTGAGCAGGTAGTGTTCAGTAGGTTTTTGGCAGCCAACGAAGCCAGAAATGACACTATATGAGCGATGAGAGTGAATTAAGAGTTAAGCTGCAGAGTTGACAGTTAAATGGCATGATGAAACTTATTATAAAGCTCTGTAAAGCTGTAGATTCTGCTGGCAATTCTCTGTAGGTTCATCACTGACCACTTTATACATTGTTTTTACACTGCTGTTTTATACATTAATTATTATAATAAAAATGTTAACCACAATAGACATAACTGCTACTGATTAGCATAAAGTGCCAGACAGTGTTTTCTATAAGTTTATCCTGATGTTGTTATTAAAAAAATATATTCTAGGACATTACAGTGTGTAACTGTTTTGTAAAGCTTCAAAATCAACATATTGATGCTTTTCCTAATATTTTTTTCCCACTTCTATATGTGAAAGTAATATAACATCTCATTCTCAAATATTTGTCACTGAAGCAAATTCATTAACATTTCTTTTGTATTTTCATGTAAAATAAAACACCAAAGCTTAACTGTAAGATAACTGCATTAGAAGTTGTGCATACAGTGACCAAAACCTTTCATCAGTTTATCAAAGCTTCCAGTATTGCGGTCATAAAGCATCTTCACACTCAGAACACGGCATCAAAACATATCAATAAAGTCTTTGTATAACCCAGATTTGGCATTTCTCATCTTTTTCCCACACTGACCAGTATGGATCAGTGAACACAGTAAATAAAGGAACAAGCTGGAGGCTGCTGTGAACTACTGAGTCACCCATCATGTCTGCGAGGAAGTTTACTCATAAGAGTGGAGCTGGACTTGGTGTCCTCACTTCACCTCTACGCCACGAACAGTGTTGAAAGGTGAGGACACAGTGACACTTAGTGGTGCTGCACACATAGTACAGCCAGGATACATCTAACTGGGAAATATTGAAGGACAGGAAGCATAAGCCTCAGTTTGATGCTGCTTTCATTGTTTTGTTCAGCTGCAAGTTAAATTATAAGAGAACCATCTGACATGTTGTGGTTAAAAGAAAAAAGTCGGCATGTGGGCTATTTTTTATACTGTGAAAAGGTTGTGTATGCTCTCTATATGTCACAGTTTGAAACGATCCATGTTTATACTGAAGCCACAAGCTGCAAAGAAAACATATGAGGTAATAAACAAAAAAAGCAAAAACTGATAAAAGCAGATTTAAAATGGATGAAACAAAATATGGATGCAAACATGTATAGAGTACAAATAAAAGTAGAAAAAAAGATGAACAGTAATTTTAAAATAATATTAAGAAATGTACACTACCATTCAAAAGTTTGTTGTCACTTAGAAATTGCTTATTTTTGAAAGAAAACCATTTTTTTCAATGAAGGTAACATTAAACTAATCATAAATCCAGTCTAGACATTGTTAATGTGGTAAATGACTTTTCTTGATGGAAACGTCTGATTTTTAATGGAATATCTTCATAGGGGTACAGAGGAACATTTTCAGCAACCATCACTCCTGTGTTCTAATGCTACATTGTGTTATTTAATGGTGTTGAAAGGCTCATTGATGATTAGAAAACCCTTGTACAGTTATGTTAGCACATGAACAAAAGTGCGAGTTTTCATGGTAAACATGAAATTGCCTGGGTGACCCCAAACTTTTGAATGGTCGTGTATATTATTATTGTTTTATAATTAGTTAATCATCAGTAGTATTTAAACAAAAATGGCAAAAATGGCAGCCTTGAAAAAGTTTAATTTTCTTTGCTTTTCTTAGACTTTCACGACAGTACACTGAATACACTGTAGAACATCTTAAAGAACTTCAGTCAAACCAATTTATATTTTCCAACAACCTTAATGTGTATATATATGAGTTTAGCAAATTTCTAGTTAATTTTATTTAAGATGTCTAATTCTTACTTTCACACCACATGAGAACTTAAAAACTTGACTTCTAATGATGATTTGAAAGAATAAACAGCTGAGAGTTCCCTCAATTCAATAAATTAAGTTCATTAGAAACAAAACTAAAATGTAAGCTGACTTCCCATGATGCATTGTCAGAGAGTTCAAACTACACAGAAGCTCATATCTATTGTATCTTAAGAGAACAGACATGGTGGAAACCAAAGCAATTCTAACCACAACAAAAGTTCGTTATGAATTTGGTACGGTCAGAGACTTGCAATTTGGATACAGCCTTATAGGTTGTGTTTTCACGGACTCAGATCAAAAGTTGTTTCAATGGCTGCAACTGCTAGTATTCATGTCAAATATAGAAGAAACTTCTTAAACATAGAAAATGTAAAAGGAAAACAATCCTATCTGTAAACATTGTAAATGTAAATTGTTGATTCAACTTAATATCTTAAGCTAATTGAACTTTCTCAAATTAATTCAGCTCATTCAATTTTAAACTTTCACAACTCTGAAGGTAACTTTGAGCTAATTAATCATATGAAGTGTGGTTAATTCGCATTTTTCAGGCAGCAGGGGAACTTATGGTTCTAAGCAGATTAAACTTGTAATGATTCACAGTGTATCTTTCTGTTCAGAATTTGAAAACTACAGTCTCTCGACTGTGTTCACTAGGAATGGACATTTTTAAGCCCAAATGGTTGATTATGGGGAAAACAAGAAACAGATGAATGAGTAATGAAAACAGCTGTTAGGTGCAGCCCTAATCATTTGGAAATTTTCCAAAAATTAGATTAAGGAGGCAACAAGGATTTTCATACTCAGAAGAAGGATCAACACAACCCTGAAGAAAAACAAATCTCACAAATGACAGTTTAATCATTTACTTTTAGTATGATATTCCTCAGAATATCAAGATAACATTTCATGTGGAATCCTTCAAGTGAATAGTTGAAGCAACACAACAGGTGGTCAAAAATTCATCAAAAAATGAAAAATGTGAAAACTAAATTCAATTAAATTGCTAGTATAGTGCAGACTCACAGCATATGTCATCTCGCAGCGATTAGCATAGTAAGGTACAGACCTTACGAATCATAAACAGAGAACAGAAAACCCAACAACCCAAAGTTGCCTTTGGATACCCTATGAGCGACAGTGGGAAGGAACAAAAAGAAAACCTTCCAGCAGAACCAGGCTCAGGGAAGGTGGCCGTCTGCCTTGACCAGTTGGGTAAGAGTGGGGATGAGGGGAGTGGGGATGACCGGAGGTGTTGAGGCGGGGATATAAATAGATCAACAAAATAATATATGACACCAAGACAAATAATAACCGGAAAAATGTCCTGTGTTTGAGAGTTGGCTTGCCTGTCTGATTGGCCGTTACAGAAGATGAACCATTTCATATTATCAGTTTGATGTCTGACTGACACTTCCTCAATTAAATTTAGTGGACGAAAATTAAACCGTCTTCCCTCACATCTACCTGAAATGCTTTATATAACAGCCAGATGTGACCACTAGATGGCCCTCAAACCACATAGAAAACTTCTCTGCATGCTTTTCTTTCTTTATGATTGCATAATTCTTTTTTTTTTTATACAAGTGAGGTGTTTTATGAGGACTAATTTTACCAGCACTGACACTCCATGAACCTCCGCTGTCTATTGTTCAGAAGATAAGTTTAGGATTTTTAAACTAGGCCAAATTCAAATGAAAAGAATCATATTTCTCCACAAGATGACATTTATAACCACCGACCTCGTCTGCCTCCTCCTACTCATGCTCGGAGCTGATTTTTCTTCAAAATAGTGCTATTAGTAGCAGGGAATGTGGGCTCACTGGTTCTCTCCTCTCCAAAGTGTCTTTTATCTTGGCTCCCTCTGGTGTCTTTTTCCTCAGTAAGCTGAAGTCAGTTGAGTAAAAGACACTATTGGGAACAGAGAAAGAGTGAGTGAAAATTCCCCCTGCTGCCTCTCACATAAAATGCTCCCAAATCGCAGCAAATGGGAAGCATGGATTATCATTAATCATTAGTAGGTGTTGTCATCAGGGGTGAAAATGAGGAGGTCGGAGGAAAAGGAGTGAGAGGAGAGGGGTGAGCAGCTGGGAGAGCGAGGGTGAGGGAGGGTTGAGACGGATGAATGAATGCAGTGTAGTCCCACCGGCAGCGTATACAAACACACTGAATTGGTTTCAGTGGCCGTGCTCTGCACAGTGATGCCTCTATAGACACACATCTGTATGGATGGGATGTTGTGTGACTATCAGGCAATTTAAACCTGTATGAATTCAGCCCAGATAGACTTTTGTTTGGCAGACTGTGTTCACAAGTTTTTTTTTAAAATAATCGCCACCCTCTCGTAAGACTTTACAGGCATGAGAGAGCCACGTAAACATAAAAATGTGGGATTGAGGAGACAGTAAAAGTTTTATCCTGTTTCACTTGGGCTAGATATCCAGCTGTGCTGCTCAAATATGTAAAGCTAAAGGCGTACATCCATGCCTGTGTTTGTGTCAGACCTTCTAATCCAGCTTATGTACACTGAGCCACAGTGTAGCAGGATGTTGGATGCAGGGATGGGTTAAGGGCACAGTGTCTGCTAATACTTTTCAACGCAAGTGGAAGAACAGGCTCTAAACCCTCAGAAACTATACTGTCTCTGCCTTTCTCTCTCCCTGTCGGCCTCTGCCCTCCTAACTCTCTCCTAACTGTACCACAGTACAGCATGAAACTGACAAACAAAGCTGCAGAAAAGTTTTCTCTCCAGCTTCCAAATGAAGCCCTTTCTGTCTGATCCCATCCTGATAAGAACTAAAGCTGTTTACGAGATTTAGAGAAGGAAAGAGGGAGAGAATAAGGCCATGTGTGAGAGAGACAGGAAAACTGAGAGTAAGAGAGGATTAAAAAAAGATTGAGAGAAGGCGTGAGAGATATTCCTATCCCTGAACCGGTAGCATGGAACAACATAATCCCAGATTTTTTTTGGAGCGTTGTTTTTCCTGAAAAGCTTTCGGATTATGAGTGGCTGTTGCATTATAATGCCTGTATCTCATTGTGCGCAGCAGTTTATAAACATGACCTCATGGCCTTGCTGCTCAGATGAGTGGAGCTGCCTGTTCAAGATACAAAGAAGGTAGATGGGGAGAAAGACTGACAGCAAAGAAAATAGGTTTAAAAATAAAGATAAGATGCTTTCTATGGCTGAATACAACCAGTAAAGAAAAGTCTTTTCTCTGACATATCCAGGCATTTTCTCTCTTCTTCTTTATTAGTCCTTGGAAAATTGTAAAAGCCTTTGGGTGTCATAATGCGACATAAAAAATTTGCTTCTATTTGCACTCCCCAGGCCAGAATACCTCGTAAACCTGTGCCGTAATCTTCACCGTCACCACTGAATATATTAAAAAGCCATGAGAACAAGTCTCCCTCTCTCATTGCACTACGAGAGCTTTCCCGTTGGCGTGCATATCATCCTCCACATATGGGATAACTGACTCCCATCCACACAGGGATATCTGATAAGTTAAAGGATCATCACTGTGGTTCCTGAGTGATCATGTGTATTTTTATAATAACAGTGTATGAAATGACAACGCCAAAACCATGTGAAAATGTGAAAAACAACAACTTAGATTGAGCTTTCAAATCTGCAGTTCTCTGTGGCTTCATAGAGCTTCACATTGAGTTTCTGCTAGCTGTCTGTCCAGCAACTCTCAGCTCTCTTATGCTATTGTTTTCTGATGTAAAAGGCAGCAAACCATCTACCTGCTGAGCAATAAACGACAGACTCAGACAGATAACAGGCAGCTAATAAAGGCAGTGAAACATTTTGCAACAAAAAAGTCATATTTTTCTTAGGAGTTGCTCGAAACCAAAGAAGGAGCCAAAAAGTGAATATTGCACTTACTTTCACCAAGTGGCCAGAAACATACCTGAAGGATGATGTTGCTCTATAATTACTCAGTGTCAAAATAAGCAGCTGTGATCGCAATCTTGAAAGACCAAAAACATTCACCGATAGTCATTACCCTCTAAGAAGTCATTTAAGTAACCTATTCCCACCACTTAATTAACACTAAAGATAAAATGCCTATAAACTATTTAAGTTGCAAGCATTATTTTGATGGTTTGGGTTAACTTAATAATGTTGTTAGTTGCATCAACTCAATATTATGTGTAATTTCAACTCAAATGTCTGTGTTAGTTGAATTAAAACTCAATTCAAGTTGAGGTAACTTAATGAAAATGGCTTAATAGCTTAATTTTTTTTCACCTTGACTTTGTGATTTCAGGTTCCCTCCTCTATCTTAGCATGCATGGATAAATTTAGACAGTTAAAAGTGGCAATTCAAAATTAATTGATTATAAATGAAAAGCAAATTTCACTTACTTATAACAGTTTGTTGCTTGACCATAATTTCATTAGAAGTTGTCATAACTCAAAAAGCCCGATGCAAACTGTCATTTTTGAGCATAAAGGGTTAATTTGGTCAAATAACATACATGATTAAAGCTAAGAGAAAGAATGGTTAAAGAAAACCATGGTGTGAAATGCTTTGAAATCATCACATTATCTCCAGATTTTGGCCTTCAGACTAAAAATTGGTGGAACTGCCTTCTGTATAAGAACCCAAAAAGCAGTGTTGTTTTATTTCTGCAGAGGACAGTATGTTCCTGCAGAGGTGTCCCTGTGGCCCTCCTGTTGTGTCTACGATCGTGTACAGCCTGACAAGGTGGCATAACGAAGTGTCACTCTGAGAACAGAGGAGAACACAACATCAAGTAGTGACAGCGTCCATCTCATTTCCTCCTTAGAGATACGATGCGTGGCCCATTTTACTGTGTTTATCAAAGTCACTTGGATGTGAGGAAGCTGCTGTCCAGAATATCCTCGAGCCTCTTGTGGACTAAACCACTGAGTTTATATTTGAAAACTGGATTTGTTGTGTCGATCGTGGCTACTTACTCCTTCGGCATCACTAGTAATGGAGAATCAGGAGAAAATAAAGATGAAGTAATATTATCAGATCAACATACAAATTCTAGAAAGTGTGATTTGGTTTTTGTCATCTGAATCAGTTCGGCTAACCTCCAGGCCACAGCACAGAAGCCCAGCATGTATTTAAAGTTTGATTAATCAATATACTTATTGCAGCAATGGACTGAATGTACTGGAATCGGTGAATCGTCATTTGTGCTGGTAATGCAACAGAAAATTACCAAATTATTCTCTTTTGGTTTTGAGGCCTACACCCTTACTGTATTTTTGAACTTCCACTGCCTTCATAGTGTAGTTTTCAGCAGCAGTATGCAGCTGTTTTCAGTAAAATGTTCGATGAGGCTGTGAACAAAATGGAGCTGTCACTGCTAAAGAGGCAGATGATTGAATTTACAGGAACTGGCGGAGACCAAAAACAGAGCTAAAAGGGGAGTGAACATTACACTACTATTTATGGAGTAAGCAAAAACAAAACCCAAAATAAAAACACCGTTGCACTACATACACTGGATGTGTAAAGAGGCAACTGCTTGCTTCCAATTTTGCCATAAAACACCAATGTTGTGTTTACAGTTTGTTGCATGTCGTACAGGATCAGTTATAGCACTTTTATTTACCACATCCTTGCAGCTCATCTACCTTAAGAGCACAGAGGCAACAGAACAAAGAGAACATCACAGGTGTCCTTTTCTAAAGCAGCACCCTGCAGCTCTCCCTGGAGGATCACCTGGTGCTGCCAGAACATCTGAGAAATGTTGTCAGTCATAATGTCATGTTGCTCTGGAGGCTGAGGTTCAGCAGTTGCCTAGGCTTGTAATGCTAGTTCCTACCGGCTTTTCCCCAGGAGAAGGGCACATTCTACAAGAGTTCTGTGTGACCGGTCACAAGATGGTGAAGTGCGACTTGAAATGCCTTCTGAAAAAAGAGCAGGTGTGAAAAGAGCTAAAGGTGATAATTAAGTGTGAATATCACACAGTGATTTTAATTTAGAAGCCCTTTTTAAAGAATTATTACATCCTCAATTTATCATCTGAGCATAGTTCTTTGAATGGCTTGTATTTGAATTACAACATTCTTGTTTTTGGTGCGCCCAATACTGTATGTCTCACAGAAATGCTAAACTGTCAAACTATATGCATAACAATAGGGCTATCCTTGCACTTTTTGTGAAATGAACACATTTAGTGCACTTGCATGTACTCTAAATGACATTTAAAATGAATGAATTAGGCTGAAAGGGGATCCGTATAAGGTGTCTCCAGAATGTCTGTAATGTAATTTTAATGGAGCTAACTGTAGTGTAGTTACCGCTAATGAGAGTCTCAAGCAAGACTCATCTAGCCTTCATGCTGCGATGCAAGGGCATCAATTAGGAATGAGGGTGGAGACTAGTCTTTCATGCTCATGGTAGCTTTGAAGGAATTAGTCCGTTTGAACATTTACATCTTTGAGTGAGAGAGAGGAACAGACAAGAGGAGAGAGAGTTGAGTTGGTAGGTTGCACCCTGCTGCTATCTGAGATAAAGTGTTCTCTGCTGAGGGCAGCTCTGTCTTTCAACTCAACTTACAGCCTGTGATAAGTGATCTACTGGAACTTTTTTTACACTGTAACTCACATTATTCTGAGAAGCACTGCTCAAGTAAAAAAGGACTACTTCAGCAGTTTGATAAATGAATGCACAGATTTTCTAGATTTTGCAAACTTTTAGGAAATTGCCTGCAGGATTTCCTAATAGTCAGCATATGATTTTATCATGCGCATATTATGACGGAGAAAAAACTCCATGACATCATATTTGTCAGAGCTTTTAATGCATTTAGTACTGTGTGCCAATTACATCTCTTGAGGGACATGTTAAGTCATACGTGGAGGGACAAAAGGAGCATGACAGATAGACAGAGGGACACAGAGCAAGATGGGAAAGAGAGCAGCAGCAAACATTAGCGAGGCGAGGAATAGCAAGAACAGAGAAACTGCCATCAAAATGAATAACACAACGTGTAAGAACAACAGTGACAGGTACACCTTCCAGCTGCTGTCTTTCATATGCTAATGTTGGTATTACTGCCTGCCAATGCAACACGGAAGACAATGTGTGTTTTTGCGCATGTGCATGAATGTTTGTGTATGTTTGCTCCAAATGAAGCGATGCGCTCAGCACTGAGTGCCACACAGTGATGGTAATAAGAGTCATCTGGCAGGGCTTTGAAACACGGGCACGAGCACACACATAATACCGTGGTAAAGCTTTCATCTTCACTTTGTTCTTCTCGCATGAAATTAAATGCTACACAGTTTTGTAGTAGCAACTTGTGATGCCCGGTAGAAAACATTGTAACAGGTGGTGGCTAAAGAATGAGGATGTTGATGTTCTAGATTTTTTGCTAGATTTACAGTGTTCACTTGTTTGACATTAAAGTGTGTATTTCAACCCCAGCAACATAAACAATTTTTGAACCTAACATTGTCACATCAGATACCTTTAGTGTGACTTGTCCAACTGGTTAGTCACCTATTTAACCATGCAGCCAGCATGGAGCAACATTACCATTCATTTAGAGTTGTGTTTGTATCCACCTGGCACATGTAAGTCCAATATTCACTCTTTGTTTCTTCAGCAACTCCAGAGGGAAATATCCAGCTCGTTAACGGCAAAATGCTTCACTTTGTTTACCTTTGTCTGTCTGCTGTTTGGTACTGAGCTGCCTGAAACATTGCTGTGTGAGCAATGAGAGTGAACGAAAAGACTGAAGTTTCAGGCTGAGCAGCTAAACGTAAAGCTGTAGAGGTGAGGCGAGCTGTAGATTCAGGTGAGGATTTTCTGCTTTCTACAACTGACCCTTTTGGTTTTTTTTTTACATTGTCTTCACATTTTCATTTGATATATTTCCATACATTAAAACAGGTTTAAAGAGTCACATTTTCAGCAGGAGCCGATAAGCTGAGGGTGCAAGCCAGAGACAGTGAGAAGGTCATGAGGTGTTGAGAAATAAACAAACACACAAATACTTTTGGTCTTTTCATGGGGTTTGTGGGCAACGTCAGCACCCTTATCCTTTCAAATTTTATCAAAAAGTAACTTTTCTATTATGAGTAGTACTGTACAGAGCCGAGCCATGTGGGAAACAACTGTGAGGATTATCTCATGGTCCTCACACATTTTTGACTATGCACTTATCTTGTATCTCAGATATTTTCTCTCCTGCATCAGTAGTGAGGAGCTAGTAACCTTCTAATTCTTCTTGCTCTGACAACCTGGACTGCATAGCTCCCCAAAAACTCAAAAGACACAAGGCCAACACTGCATGTACCCCCTGGCTATAGGACTCCACTGGTGTCATTAGACAAGCTCATAGCAGGACTGAGCGCAAATGGAAAAAAAGAAAAGCCCCAAGTCTCATATGAATTTTTTACAAGATTGCTTAAGGTCATATCAAAGCTCTGTTAAGACACCACAATGTAGAACGAATCAATAAATATTCCCACAGATCTACTTGTTAACTCTACCAATTTTCTTGAATCCTGCTTCAACTGTGGCTAACTCAGCTCCTACTACAGAAACTTGTGAGAGGTTTCTGAATTTCTTTCTCAAATAAGTCGACATTGTTAGATCTTTTATCTCACCAATAGACCACTATTCCTCCGAGATACATCATCCAGAAATTTCAACCAGTGTTGTCCTTGCAGCTGACTAAAATCTATCTCTAATATAACTCTGATTTACTGCCCATTTCACCATTATGTCTCTTTAAGGAAATTTTTGAATATAACTGATGACTTTCTAACAAAATAAATAATTCCCCTCAGCTTCAAGCAGGCAATTATGCCACCATTACTGAAGAAATCCAGCTTAGACCCAGATGACATTGCTAACTACAAATCCATCTCAAAGCTATTATTTATTTCCAAGATCTTGGAAAAGTTGTTTTCATTCAGGTGAATACCTTCAACATCAATGAAAAATTCCAGTCTGGTTCAACAGCTCAATCGTACTGGGTCTGGCAGACCCATTTCAGTTTGAATAACCAACTGCATATCTTAAATGTGGCATCCCCCAAGGTTCTGGTTTAGACCCCCGTTTAATTACGCTGTACATGCTGCAATTTGGCAACATTTTCAAAAAACACAATGTCTCATGTCACTGTTATGCTGATGACACACAGTTTTACTCATTAATCACACCTGACAAGCCTTTTACTACTGCAAGCCTTTCTAGCTGTCTTGAGGACAACAAATGCTGGATGGCAAGAAATTCCTTTCAACAAATGGAAAATAAAACTAAGCAATTATAATTGGTACACCTGGCTCTGTTAATATATTTTACAATGTCCTTGGCCTTTTGTCTGAAAATGTGCACAGTGTAGTCAAAAATCTTGGTGTCTCAGTTTTAATAAACAAGTCAGCAGCAGAGTGAGGGGCAGCATTTGTCAGCGCAGAACCACTGCCAAATTAAAACAAATTTTATCTCATTAGCACCAGCAAACTGTTAGCTATGCTTTTACTAGCTTGTGGTTGAACTACTGAAACTCTCTGTATATGGGGTTAACACAGTCCAAGCTTACCGGACTACATTTAGCTCAGAACTTAACTAGTACAGGTCATCATCACAATTACTCCTCTCAGTCCCCCAGTCAAACCCAAAAGTGACAGGACTTTTCCAGTTATCACAGCTTGGCTCTGCCCTACCATTGGAAATTTCAAGGTAAAATTAAAGTCTCTCCCTTTATCCATTGCTTTTAATTCTGCCTGAAGCTGCCCTCATATCTTAGTTTCTCTTTATGGCCCTGCTGTTATGTATTGATTGGTTTTACTCTGTTTTCTCTTTTGCTTTTATAATTTTATCTCTTTCATAATTGGCCAGTGTGCTTCCCCTTGGCTATCATGTTCATGTGGTGTGTCTTCACTTGTGTTCATACTCAAGATTCATGTCACTTCCTCCATGCAATTCATATGCACGATTACATCTAATTAACTTTGTGTCTTCTCTCCCCTGCAGTTTGTCCTTTGTTCTCTCTGCCCTCTCTTACCCTGTACATCTCTGCATGTATTTCTGTCTCCGGAGCTCCGTGGGTTTGATCTGCAGCTACTGATTCCACCAATGTGTCCAGTGTTTATGTTATTTTGCTTGTTGTCTGTCTGGTTGTCCCTGTTATCCATTTCTTCCTCCCCTTTACCCTCAACCCAAACGGCCAAGGCAGATGGCCGTCCTCCCTTCTGCTGGAAGTCTCTTCCAGTTGACATAGAGTTCTTCCTCCCCAGTTTCACAAATATGCTGCTCATGGGGAGTTTTTGGATTCATTTTGTTTTGCGTGTATAATTTTGCAGGGTCTTGACTTAATTTTTTTTAATTAGTCATTTCATTTGTTCCACTATATTGTAGGTTTGTAACCTTGACACTTAAGTTAGTCAAGTTAATTTGCAACATATACAATTTTCTAGGTCTTAATATTTAAATGTGTCAGTTAAATTAGCATTATTCATAATATTGTAAAGTCTTAACTCGAATATTTAAACCTGTTAGGTAAATTTTCAGTGCCATTCTTATTCTACTACTGGAATAAACTTTGATTGAACGGCTGTTGTTTTAAACATGCGATATGAATGACAGTGACTGTACTTGATCTGTTCTAGTGACATGACTGAAAGACATGTATGACAAATTAATTTCATACTCTGTTATTATGTCCACGTGGCTGTGTATGCATGCACTGGCACATAATACTCTATGTACACACAATATGCCTTTTGGAGGCTTTTATGTGATCTGTAACCCGTCTCTCTATGGGAACTGACTATCTATTCTGTAACAGAAATGCACCAAGGCCTCTGATTGGCACATTTTAAATCCCTCTCTGACTCATTTGGAGGCCACCAACTGGTGTATGTGTGTGTGGGTGAGCATGCATGTGTGTAAATGCCACAGATCCCAAAGGAATTAGGTTGATTTTTGAGGGCTTCCAAGCAGGCCTGGGATCTTGCATACATGCAGGTCCCCTATTTGTTATCTTGCAATCCACATGCTGAGTTTGACTGCGGTGCCAGAGAGCCCTATAGAAGACAAATCCCATGGTTTGGATATTCAGGTTATTCATGATTCACCCATGTTACTTGAGCGAGAGAGAGAGAGAGAGAGAGAGAAGACTGAAGAGACATCGGCAGCAGGAGGATGCATTGGTATATGAAGGATGTGGACGTATCAGAGAGTGAGAAATGAAAATGCAAATGTTGGCAAAATGCAAAAGGAGAGGAGAGAAAAGGAGAGAAGAGAGGAGGATGTTAAAGGTTTAAGAAAGAGAACAGAAAGCAGAGATCGGCATTCTGAAGTCTTTGTCAGAGTAACAGATTAGCTCAGTGGCTGAAAAGATGTATGACTGGCAGCGGCCTCCTCACATGCACACGTGCACAATCACACCCCCACTATGGATCAATTACCCTGTCATCCATGTTTGCAACCATACATCATCACCTCGATTACATCTCACACACACTTGTATGCTGACTCCAGTGGATCCTACACACCACTCAGCTGCACTTTGTTTCACTGACTGTTTGCGTGTGTGTGTGTGCGCGCGCGTGTGTGTGACAGTGTTTTACGACCAGGTTTCTCTACCGCCTGATTTTCTGTGACCTTAATACGTATTACTGTCTATCTTTTTCCCTTGCCACCAGAAGAGAACACAAACACACATATACAGTCCATGCACAGTGACACACAGCAACACAGTCACACTGCAGAGCCGGTGGGGCTACTTCCTCAAATGAACTGCTCTGGCCAGAGTGACTGAGTCTGTACAAAGTCATTTGCTGTGAGTAAACTTCTTTGGGCAGCTCAGGTCATTTCAGGTGGTGGGAAACACACACGTGCTCACACACTGAGGCAGAGAGACGGGCCGGTTTGGTCGGCGTGGTGTCGATCAACCGTTCACTCCTGTTGGCATAGTCTACTGGGAAATGCCCCTATAGCTCAGCTCAAGTGAGTTCAATTTAATTTGAACTTCTCAGCTGAGAGAGAGAGAGAAAGAGAGAGAGAGCGAGGGTGAGAAAATATTGTTTTGTCCTTCTTGACATGACACAAACATTTGTGATTTTCCCTTTGTCCAGGAACCAGGCCCCTAAGAGGCACTGTTGACATATGGAGATTTGAGACTGTGTGTGCACGTGTGTGTGCACGTGTGTGTGCATGTGTATGTGTGTGTGATCTTTATATTTTGTGCTGATGCTCTTGCCCACTCCTCTTTCTGTTTAACAGCCAGTCCACACTGACAGGACACGACTAATATCACATATCCAATGCGTCTTGGCGCAGCCCATATGGCCTTCTTCACATTACCGTACAGTATCATTTACGTTCATTGCATGCGCCTCTCTGTGCAGTTGTTTCCTCATCGGGACGCTAGGGGGCGCTGCTCCACTTCATTGGAGACAGACAGCCGAGCAGCATACTCTCCATCTTCCAGGCGGACAAGTAGGAGCGCAACAACAGTCTGCGTGACTCCCCAACCGCATCGCACCTCTGTCCCGCCGCTGGGCGTACTTTCTCATCACTTCATTGAAAGAGGATAAACAATCGGAGATTTTCGGCGCACAGCAAGTAAAAAAGCCCATCGGGGTGAATCAAAACTGGGTGTTTCCTCCCTGTCAGAATGGCTTAATAACTAAGTTGCTGTGCAGAACAGGAGTAGAGGAGCGGAACTTTCAGGGAACCTTTTCTCGCACCGGAGTAGTCGCAGGAGCTTCAGGCTGGTTTATTTCACCCAGGAAGCCACATCTGCCACCCATTCCCGTTTTTTTTTTTTAATTTCCCTA